>NW_023270316.1:57440020-57445048 GCF_011800145.1 Mirounga leonina | reverse complement strand
CCTTCCTTCCTTCCTTCCTTCCTTCCTTCCTTCCTTCCTTCCTTCCTGCCTTCCTTCCTTCCTTCCTTGGCTCAACCTGTCCCATATTGAGTTTAATTGCTATAAGTTGACACCTGAGTTACCTTCCAGATTTCTATGCATATTGATAGTTTCCCACATTGGTAGTCTCACTTTCTCATGATAGAATTAGAGTTTGTTTTCAGACCTTTTGCAGTTATGATGCAAAAATGTGACTTAGGTGCTACAGTCAGATGTATCTGTGTAGCGTTTAGGGGAGGAAGCAACATAAGGAGGTACCTGTGGGAAGACTGGCAAGTGATGGTAGAGGCATCTGATTCTTCTGAGGGCATTTGAGGCAGAGTTTTTGGCATCCAGTCTATGTGAGTTCAGGACCAAGCACCTTGTGGCAGTGGTGGAGTCTCTCCTGTAATTGAGTATTGCTTCTGAGTGGTTTCAAGATGTGTATCATTACTATTGACTTCTCTGGTTTCTCTATAAATTCTGCAAGATAACAAATATCCTTTAATAAATTAATTTTTGTAAAACATTATTCATAATTGCCAATACTGACTGCCATGGGCCTCAAATTAAGAGTTTTGATGTTATCTCTCAGTGAAGTGGTACATACATTTTTATGTCTATGTGCTATAAGCATTAATTTTTAGAAACAAACTTTGTTTTTTTAGGGCAGTTTTTGGTTCATAGCAAAAGTGAACCTAAAGTAGAGAGTTCCCATATAACTCTTACCCTCTACATGCACAACCTCCCCCACTATCAACATCTTGCACCAGAGTTACAATTGATGAGCCTATGCTGACTTGTCATCATCACCCCAAGTCTATAGTTTACATTAGGGTTCACTCTTGGTATTGTATACTCTATGAGTTTTGATAAACATGTAGTGAAATGTATGTGTCATTTTAGTATCATACAAAATAGTTTCACTGCCCTAAAAATTCTCTGTGCTCCATGGGGCACCTGGGTAGCACATTTAAACATCTGACTCCTAATTTTGGTTCAGGTCTTGATCTCAGGGTCATGAGGTCAAGCCCTGTGCTATGCTCCATGCTGGGCATGGAGCCTACTTTAAAAAAAAAAAAATCCTCTGTGCTCTAACTCTTCATCTCTCTACACTAACTCTTGGCAACCACTGATCATTTTGCTGTGTTCCTAGTTTTACCTTTTCCAGAATGTCATATAGTGGGAATCATACAGTATGCAGCCTTTTCAGATGTAGCTTCTTTCACTTAGTAATATGCACTTAAGAATCCTCCATGTTAGGGGCACCTGGGTGGCTCAGTCGGTTAAGCGTATGCCTTCGGCTCAGGTCATGAACCCAGGGTCCTGGAATCAAGTCCCACATCGTGCTCCCTGTTCCACAGGAAGCCTGCTTCTCCCTCTCCCACTCCCCTGCTTGTGTTCCGTTTCTCGCTGTGTCTCTCTCTGTCAAATAAATAAATCTTAAAAAAAAAAAAAGGATCCTCCATGTCTTTTTATGGCTTGATAGCTCATTTCTTTTGTCACTGAATAATCCATTATCTAGATGTATCACAGTTTACTTATCTATTCACCTAATGAAGGACATTTTCGTTACTTCCAACTGTTGGCAATTATGAATAAAACTGCTGTAAACATGTGCAGGTTTTTGTGTGACTATAAGTTTTCAACCCGTTTGGGTAAAATCAAGGGACATAATTGTTGGTAAAATTGTGTTTAGTTTTGTGAGAAATTGCTGAACTGCCTTCCAAAGTGGCCGTACCATTTTGCATTCCCACTAGCAGTGCATGGGAGTTCCTCTTGCTCCACATCCTCACCAGCATTTGGTGTTGTCAGTGTTGGGATTTTGGCCAGTCTCACAGGTACATAACGGTATCTTATTGTTTTAATTTGCAATTCACTAATGACATACAATGTTGAGCATCTTTTCATAGACTTATTTTCACAAAAGAATTTTATTAATTTAAATTCAATTATTTAACATATAATATATTATTAGTTTCAGAGGTAGAGGTCAGTGATTCATCCATCTTATATAATTAATACCCAGTGCTCATTGCATTGCATGCCCTCCTTAATGTCCATCACCTAGTTACCCCATTCCCCTCCACCCCCTCCCTTACAGTAACCCTCAGTTTATTTTCTATAGTTAAGACTCTTATGGTTTGTCTCCCTCTCTGATTTCATCTTATTTTATTTTTTCTTCTCTTCCCCTATGATCCTGTTTTGTTTCTTAAATTCCAAATATCAGTGAGATCATATGATAATTGTCTTTCTCTGATTGACTTATTTTGCTTAGCATAATACCCTCTAGTTCCATCCATGTCATTGCAAATGGCAAGATTTCATTTTTTTTTTTTTTTGGCTAAGTAGTATTCTAGTGTGTGTGTGTGTGTTTGTGTACCACATCTTCTTTATTCATTCATGTGTCGATGGACATCTGGGTTCCTTCCATAGTTTGGCTATTGTGGACATTGCTGCTATAAACATTGTGGTGCATGTGCCCCTTTGGATCACTACATTTATATCTTTGGGGTAAATACCCAGTAGTGTAATTGCTGAGTTGTAGGGTAGCTCTATTTTCAACTTTTTGAGGAACCTCCATACTGTTTTCCAGAGTGGCTACACCAGCTTGCATTCCCACCAACAGTGTAAGAGGGTTCCTCTTTCTCCACAACCTTGCCAACATCTGTTGTTTCCTGACTTGTTAATTATAGCCATTCTGACTGGTGTGAGGTGGTATCTCATTGTGGTCTTGATTTGTATTTCCCTGATGATGAATGATGTTGAGCATTTTTTCATGTGTATGTCTTCTTTGCAGAAATGTCTGTTCATGTCTCCTGCCCATTTATTGATTGGATTATTGATTGATTGGGTGTTGAGTTTGATTAGTTCTTTATAGATCTTGGATACTAGCCCTTTATCTGATATATCATTTGCAAATATCTTCTCCCATTCTGTCTGTTGTCTTTTGGTTTTGTTGACTGTTTCCATTGCTTTGCAAAAGCTTTTTATCTTGATGAAGTCCCAATAGTTAATTTTTGCCTTTGTTTCCTTTGCCTTCGGCAATGTGTCTAGGAAGAAGTTGCTGCAGCCAAGGTCAAAGAGGTTGCTGCCTGTATGCTCCTCTAGGATTTTGATGGATTCCTGTCTCACATTTAGGTCTTTCATCCATTTTGAGTCTATTTTTGTGTGTGGTGTAAGAAAATGGTCCTGTTTCATCCTTCTGCACGTGGCTGTCCAATTTTCCCAGCACCATTTGTTGAAGAGACTTTTTTCCATTGGATATTCTTTCCTGCTTTGTCGAAGATTAGTTGACCATAGAGTTGAGGGTCCATTTCCAGGTTTTCTATTCTGTTCCATTGATCTATGTGTCTGTTTTTGTGCCAGTACCATACTATCTTGATGATTACAGCTTTGTAATAGAGCTTGAAGTCTGGAATTGTGATGCCACCAGCTTGGTTTTCTTTTTCAACATTCCTCTGGCTATTTGGGGTCTTTTCTGGTTCCATACAAATTTTAGGATTATTTGTTCCAGCTCTGTTAAAAATGTCAATGGTATTTTGATAGGGATTGCACTGAATGTATAGAGCCTCCATTTTTTATTGCATCTCATTCATAGCCTTTTTGAGATTTCAACTTGATTAGATTTTAGTTCTTTTATTTCTCCAGAAAGGGATTCTGTAGTGTCCTCTATGCTTTTTTCAAGCCCAGCTAATATCTTTAAAATCATTATTCTGAACTCTAGTTCTGACATCTTACTTATGTCCATACTGATTAGGTCTCTGGCAGTCAGTACTGCCTCTTGTTCTCTTTTTTGAGGTGAGTTTTTCTGTCTTGTCATTCTGTCCAGAGAAGAATAGATGAATGAGTGAACAAAATACTAAAATGGTAACAATGATCCCAGAGAAATATACAATAAACAAGTCAGAAGAGACCCTAAACAAACAAACAAACAAAAATTAAAAAAGAAAAAAATAGAGAATATAGTCAGGTGAATAGAACAGAGCAATACACTGGATCCTGTGTGTATTTTGATCTGTTTGTTAGAAAACTAGGTCCCAAAATTGTAAAGAAAGAGAAACTTTTATATGTACAAAAATAAAATTAAATACAATGAGAGGATAGAATGTAACTCTAAAAAAGAAAATTAAAGACAGAAAAAAAAAGAAAGATAAATAAAAAAAAGAAGGAATATAAACAGGTGAATAGGACAGAGCAATACACTATACCCTGAGTATATTTTGGTCAGTTTGTTAGAAGAAACTACATCTCAAAATTATAAAGAAAGAAAAACTTATATATATACAAAAATAAAGTTAAATACATTGAAAAGAGAGAATGTAACTGTAAAGATGAAAGTTAAAAAAGACTTAAACAAAAGAAAGACAGAATATGATCAAAGAGGTGAAGAGAACAGAGCCATACACTAGATTCTGTGTGTATTTTGATCTGTTTGTTAGAAGAAACTACATCCCAAAATTGTAAAGAAAGAAAAAGTCATATATATACAAAAATAAATACAATGAAAGGATAGAATGTAACTGTAAAAATTAAAATTAAAAAAGATTAAAAGAAAGAGTTGCTAAAATAAGAAATTGGTTGAAAAAGGAAAGAAAAAAAATTAAAATTGAAAGACTAAAGAATCATAGGAAAAAAACCCATGAGTTCTATATACTATTTTCCCCTAGTGCTGGAGTTTTGCAGTTCTCTATGATCGGTAAACTTGGGCTTAGCCAGATGTTTTTGCTGATCTTCTAGGGGAGGGGCTTGTTGCGTTGATTCTCAAGTGTTTCTGCACCGAGCGGAATTGCACCGCCCTTGCCAGGGAGCCAGGCTAAGTAATCTGCTCCTGTTTGCTCTATGTGGCTTTTGTTCCCTGAAGGCTTTCCATGGATTTTAGAGGATGAGAATGAAAATGGTGGCCTCCCACTAATCCTACTATGGTTTACTTTCTGCATTTGTAACTGAGGAATAGGCCACATTTCCATTTGAGGTTTGTGGAAAGAAATAGGCCACATTTCCATTTGA
>NW_023270316.1:57196761-57440010 GCF_011800145.1 Mirounga leonina | reverse complement strand
TTTCCATTTGAGGTTTGTGGAAAGAAATAGGCCACATTTCCATTTGAGGTTTGTGGAAAGAAACATCTATTTTATTGTTTAATAAAAACAAATACAGATTTTATTGTTCATGGAAATAAAAACATTTTTGCTGCCACATTCATGAAAAAAAAAAAAAAAGAAAGAAAACAGTGGCCTCCCAATCTCCAGTCCCAGACCTGAAAGCTCAGGGCCCCACTCCCAGTGCGCCCTCAGAGAAAAGCAGTCAATCACTCCCGTCTCCCCGGTCTCCAGCCGCACTCTGTGCTCACCCGGCCTGTGACCGAGCATTTCTATCTCAGGCATGTGACCCTGTTTCAAGTCTCCAAACCTGCAGACTCCTGTGTTGTTGCCCCTGGGGGAGGAAGGAGGGGTCTTGCTGTGGTTCTGCTGCTTACTGGGCCCCTGTTAGGATGGTGGCCTGACCATGCTGCAGTTCACAGTATATAGCAACCCTGAGCTGAGAGCCCACTCCTGGGCTCGCTGATGGCAACCGGCTTCCCCACCCCGATGCCTGGGAACTCTGCTGCACTCAGGCACCCCTCGTCTTCCTGTGACTCCAGGGATCCAGAAACCACACTGTCCCACCTAGGATTCCAACCCCCCTTTGCCACCTGAGCACCTTTCAGGTAGGGATGTACCTCATTGGAGCAGACTTAAAAGAACTAATTTTAAACAATAAACTTGACATCCTGTTTTTGGATTGTCTTTATATTTTATTATGCTGGGAGCCTAAAACAATAGAAATTGTTCCGGGCTTTCTCAAGTTCTGAGAGATTCTGCCTTGAGTTGAAGAAAGAAGAGTAAGGGATGAGGGAGAGAGGAATGGGGATGGTTGTGAAGAAGTACATTGTCAGAGGTAGAGGATAGTAGACTTAAAGAGTGATGAAATAAACTATTAGAGAACAGGGATATTCTTTCCTTTCATAAAGTTAGTCATTCACTTCTAGTTGAAGGGTGAGCCAGAGTCTCCTGAATGTCTGCTACCTGGCTGTCTGGTGAATAGGAGCAAACTGTAAAATAGGCTTTTGTGTAGCAGTTCCCCTCTGACCTCAGGCCCTAGTGGTCTGAAGTGAGTGACCATCTTTGTCATACAGGAAATGCTTCTGTGTGCTTTCACCTTGACCAAGATAGAGTTGCAAAATGTATTGGCCTAACTATTAGCAGGACTGACTTCCACCTTTTCTTTCTGAACGATGACCCATCATAGGGATGCTATTAAGATAAAATGTGATAATGGTGTGAAGATACTTTAAAAAATAAAGTGTTTTACAAACGAAAAGTCCTACAGGATTGATTTTCCATTTTGGCTTCTCATTGATTGACATTTACCGAGTTTATGGGACCTTTAGGATACAGTATTCTAAGTTTAATGGGAAGATTTATTTTGTTTCCCAAATGAATCTTGCTATGAATGCCTCACCACTTTCTTTTGTAGCAAAATGTACCTTGTGGCTACTCAATAACATTCTTAATAATGAAGAAGTGAAAATATTATTTAACCACAATTTATTACTTTCCCTAAAAGTTTTCAGTTAGCAATATATTTGGGAATTCCCTCTCACATTAAAGATCTCTCTTGATATTCACCTCTAAAACATGAGTTTGAGGTTTTGATATGATTCTACTTTCATAAGTAGAAAATAGCAATTTTTTTATCTTCAAAAGCCTTCAAGCACTATCTTAAATATCTTGTCTACATGTTACGTTTTTTCTTTTAAATATTAGAAAGAAGGTTTCTTTTTTGTAATTTTCTTAAGGAAGGTCTGAAAAATGATTATACTTTAGGATGAAATGCCTTAAAAATTGACTAGAATAAGGAATGCTGAGTTGTAGCATTTTTTTTTAAATATTATGGCTAATGTTTATGAGAATAGTCAATGATTATAATGTTGTTTTCATTGAATCATTGAAGGTCAGTAATTGATAACACTTTAAGATTGTGGGAAGTTTTTTATCCAATTTTTTTTGTGCAAATGCATTAATTCTCTTAAAGTTTAGCACTAGTCAGGCTTTGGATTAATGTTTAAATAAGCAAAGAAATGTTGACATTGACCAGTTGGATAATTAACCACTGTGCAACATAGTGTACAATTCTAACTTCTATAAATTTTGGAAATATTCATTCATCAATGTTTATATATTACCAAGATTACAGAAGACTACATATAATATCTCCAGATTTCCTACTTTGGAAAAATATTGTACCTTCAAGTAGGTGTTTTCAGCCTCAGGGTGAAACTCTTCCACCCTAGAGCTAAGTAATTTTGAGCTAGTTTACTTAATACTGGTGAATGAGTCTGAGGGCTTCAGGGAGTTCAGTTTTTCTTCCTTTCAGTGGGGAGCTAAAAAGGCTTTTGCTTTTTTTTTTTTTTTCCTTAAGTAGGCTCCATGCCCAGTGTGGAGTCCAACATGGGGCTTGATTGAACTCATGACCCTGAGATCAAGACCTGAGCTGAAATCAAGAGTTGGATGCTTAATTGACTAAGACACCCAGGTGCCCCCCAAAAGGCTTTTTTTTTAATTTTTAAAAAAATTTTATTTATTTATTTGAGGAAGAGAGGGAGAGTGCACCAGCAGGGGGAGAGGGAGAGGGAAAGGGAGAAGCAGACTCCCTGCTGAGCATGGAGCCCAATGCGGGACTCGATCCCAGAACCTGGGGATCATCACCTGAGCCGAAGGCAGATGCTTAACCGACTGAGCCACCCACGCACCCCTAAAAAGGCTTTTTTAAAAAAGGATTTCATTTTTATGGTTCTCAAAAATCTCAACACCTTAGTAATTACTAAGTCAACATATATTAAGATTCAATACCTAGCATTGCAAAGTAATCATTTGACATTTAATGGTGGAAAGGGTTATCAAGGGGTTGTGTCACTAGTAAAATAATAAATGACTTTTTTGGGTAGAAAATTAGAGGCAAATGTGGAATTCCCATGGCTCTGTGCTGGGCAGCTGAGTTCTATGGAAAATAGAAGAAGAGAACAGAGGAGTAAATGAAATGAAAATGTGAGTAATGCTCCATGTATATTAAATGGACTCAGCAAGGAATGGAGCATTGGTACAAGTTAAATTAAAACACCTTTAAAAATCTGTGTAACTGGTGGGCGCCTGGGTGGCTCTCGGTTAAGCGTCTGCCTTCAGCTCAGGTCATGATCCTGGGGTTCTGGGCTCTAGCCCCATGTAGGGCCCCCTACTCAGTGGGGAGCCTGCTTCTCCTTCTTCCTCTGCCCCTCCCCCTGCTATGTGCTGTCTCTCTCTCTCTCTCTCTCAAATAAATAAGTAAATAAAATCTTTAAAAAATATTTGTGTAACTTGACATATTTAGAACAGAGCTCATCTTCTCCACCACCTCCTATCCTTCAACCAGCTTCTTCTCTTCTTGATTCTTTCTCAGTTAGTGGTTTGTATGCTCTAAATCAGTTAGTGGTTTATACTCATCTAAACCTGAGGTCTGGAAGTCATCCGAGATTCCTTCTTCTTTGTTAACTTCACATTTGGCACCAAGTCCTATCAATGCTACCTCCTACATTTGTTCCCTTCTCTCAATCCACCAGGTTCATGAAATTACTACAAATGTCTGCCGTATCACTTGCCACTCCATGTCTCACCTAGAAAACATCTACTTGCTTTTCAAAACTTTCCCTAAAGATTACCTTTTTCCATTAAGACTGACTGACTCCCGGGCACCTGGGTGGCTCAGTTGGTTAAGTGACTGCCTTCGGCTCAGGTCATGATCAAATAAATAAAAATAAAAAAAAATCTTAAAAAAAAAAACAACTGACTGACTGACTCCCAACTGTTCCAGTAAAACTGTGGTTCTTAGCTTTGGTTGTACTGGAATCACCTGTGGTGTTTCAAAAAACACAGCCGCTTACAGATATTCTGATCTGATGAGTCTGGGGTGTAGACTGCAGTAGGATTTTAAAATACCCCACAGGTGATTGATTCTAAGGGGTAGTCAAGGTTGAAAATTACAATAAAATAATCTCCCCCTTGTATTGCCTTCTCTACTGTATCTTATAACAATAGTTCTGAAGACTGATTAAACATCAGTCACTGGGGTGCTTTAAAAATACAGATTTTGGGGGTTCTGGTAGACAGACTCTAAGGCACTCCCCAATGACACCAACTTCTGGTGTTGAAGCTCTTGTAAAAACCCCTCTCCTTGGGTATGGGTGGGATCTGTGACTAATATTTTGACAAATAGAATATGGCAAAGGTGATGGAATGTCACTCTGTGGTCATTGATTACACCAGGTTAAATAAGTTCCTTGCTAGCAGATTTGCTCTTTTTCCCTTGCTGGCGGCTTTGAAAAAGCAGTCTGCCATGTTCTGAGAAGGCTCTGGATAGGGCCAAGTGGCAGAACTGTGAGCAGGTTTTAGGAGCTAAGAGTGGCCTCCAGTCAATAACCAACAAGAAGCCAGGGACGTCGGTGTTACAGCCACAAAGAAATGAATTCTGGTAACAACCTAACAGAGTTTGGAAATAGATTTACTGTCAGTCATGAGTCCAGAGGACAAGTGAGCTCTGAGTGACCTTGGTAGAAGCCTTGCAGAGGACCCAGCTAAGCTGTGCCTGGACTTCTGATTTAGGGAAATAGATAATCAGTATGGGTTGTTTTAAGCAGCTAAATTTGTGGTAATTAGTTATACAGCATCAGAAATGAATACAGGGCCTGTTATGCTTTTTCTTATAACCTACCCTATTTAAGGCCTCATTCTAAGATGAAAAGATAGAAACTACTTCACTGGTTAGATATCCGGATGCCTCTGCAATGGCCTAATAGTAATTATCCTCAAACCCTTTAAGCTCTAGGATTCCAAAACCTACCCTTCTACTCCCAAAGTCTATGTGTGAGTGAAATATGTCATTGCTGGGTGCAGTGAGCAAATCCTTGGTGTTTTCAAGGGTATCTGATCTTACAGGAGATACTTGGTAGGAAATGCTGGGATGACCTGTCCAAGAGGTGGTTCTGAGGATTTAGGGGTTCCTTCAAAGAGAGGCCTAACCTGATTGGTGATACCAGGTAGGTAAAGAATTACCCTTCATCTTTCTTTTCTCTCTTTTTTAAAAGACTTTATTTATTTATTTGAGAGAGAAGGAGAGAGCACAAGTAGGGGACGGGCAGAGGGAGAGAGAGAAGCAGACTCCCGCTGAGCATGGAGCCCAATGTAGGGCTCCATCCCAGGACCCCTGGACTGTGACCTGAGCTGAAAGCAGATGCCCAACCGACTGAGCCACCCAGGCACCCTCATCTTTCTTCTCTGATGTGAAATCTTCCTATTGACACTTAAAGCCGAGGGCAAAGAGATAGAGTTGAGAGGTCTCTCTGTAGGTGTTCTCCTTTAGGATGCAGGGTTGGAACAGATTCCAGGGCCCCTCAGTGTAGCTTCCTGTTGTTAGCTGTATTCAAAGTTTTGATGGCAAATCAGGGAGGAAGGGGAGGAGATTCTATATGGGGTAAGAGATTATATGATATTGAATTTCAAGGTCCTTCCTGACTCTAAGATTATTTGATTCTAGAATCTGCAGTACTCCTAAAATAATTCTGTGAGAAGGATGTTCACATCTAGGTAAATGCATTGGTCATTAGTACTGGTCTATTGATAAGTGTCCACTCAGTTCTCTTATTCCAATAACATCTATAAGTTGGCTGGGCACTTTCTCAGACTTTCTAAATCAGTTGCCTGTTGGAGCTCCATTAATGTTGTCTTTTCATCATTATTTTAGATTCTTTTTCCTGCAGATTATCAAAAAATGAGGTATTGTTCTCTAATAAAAGAAAAGTATTTCTGGTAGGGCGCCTGGGTGGCTCAGTTGGTTGAGCGACTGCCTTCGGCTCAGGTCATGATCCTGGAGTCCCAGGATCGAGTCCCGCATCGGGCTCCCTGCTCAGCGAGGAGTCTGCTTCTCCCTCTGACCCTCCCCCCTCTCATGTGCTCTCTGTCTCTCTCATTCTCTCTGTCTCAAATAAATAAATAAAATCTTTAAAAAAAAAAGTATTTCTGGTATATTACATTTGGTTCTCATGAGGCACCTTACACTTTAGCATTTAAGTTACCGTTTGTAATAGTGAACTTTCTAGTGATTATCCTAACTTGAATTTCACATAAAAAAAACAACAACACACAAAACAAAAAGGAATCCATTTTACTTTTGAAACACAGTAAAGAATCAGTGCCTTTTTAATAGATTTTCTTTCATCATATTAGAGTAGAGACATTGAACATACTTTGGGATGCCTAATGAAGAGTCAGAGGATTCTTATTATTTCTTGGAATTAGTAACCTTTTAACACTATCAGATCAAGGATTACTTATTGAATATATACTTCATGTCCACCCTGAATCAGGAGAAAAATAAAACACAGTTTCGATACTCAAGGAACTTCATGCCAGTTGAGGAGGAAAGATGTGTACGTGTGAGACAATAGAAGTCAAGGGGACAATTATGCAGAGCACAAATAACTAGTTTAAGGGAGGTTAGAGATTAAAGCAGGCTTGAAGGTTCAAGGAGGATTCTGGACGAATAGCTGCCTAGCTGGGCCGACAGGGTTGTAAGAAGTAGGTGGGAAAAAGATAGGGAGGCAGGTGTTGTCCATCAGGGTGGAAACATGAGGGAAGAAGAAAAGCTCATTGGCCCTGTATTAGTTTTCTAGGGCTGCTGTGACAATATACCATGACCTGGATGGCTTAAAACAACAGAAACTTATCCTTTCACCATTCTGGAGCCCAGAAATTCAAAATCAAGGTGGCAGCAGGGCCATGCTGCCTCTAAGGCTGTAGGGGAGAATTGTTCCATGCCTCTCTTCTAGCTTCTGTTGTTCCTGTAATCTTCGGTGTTCCTTGGCTTGTAGATGCCTCATCCCCATCTCTGTCTCCATCCTGGCATGGCATTCCTCCTGTGTCTCTGTGTTTCTTTTTTTCTTATAATAGTCACCTTAGCTTACCAGATGAAGGGCTCACTCTACTCCAGTATGACCTCATCTTAACTTACCTTTTAATTACATTTGCAAAGACCATTTTTACATCAGGTCACGTGTGCAGATTCTGGCAGTTAGGATTTCAGGGTCTTTTGGGAGGACACAATTCAACCCATAGCAGCATCTGTGGGGGTTAATTGGGAAGTAGCAGACCAGCCCTGAATGCCAAACTGAGGTCTTCAGATGTAGGCACTGGGAGCCCCTGAAGAAAGCTGAAGTCCTGCACATGGTGCAGAAGAAGGTGGCATGCTGAAAGCATGGAGGGATATTAATAATTTAAATGAATTTGAAGAGATGGAGCAAGATGTGGAATCGTGTGTATAGTTAATAGAGTGTACATTTTAAAAGTGATAACGGCCATATATATGTAGAGACTACATCTGGAAGAATTGGAAATCACAGTAGTTTCCTCTAAAAAGAGGAACTTGGGGCCCTTGGGACAGGAGTGGGACTGGAGACTTAATTTTCCCTATAATTTTTCTATTTAATTGTCTGCTTGATTTATTTATTTATTTTTTTTAGCCGTGTATGTGGATGACCTATACAAAAAGGAACACTGCAAAAAAGTAAAACTGAAAAATAGACGTGAGGCATTTTACTATGTAAAGCAGCCATAAGGTAACTTAACGAAAATTTGAAATATCGTCATTAGAGAATAAATGTGTGTGTTCTCCACATTTAAATTTCTTCATATTGAGTCTTCTAGATCAGGCAACTGCTGTGTATCAAAGGACCAGCCCTTGGTGTCAGCAGATAAGAATACCCAGTTGGTCTGGGTGTTTGAGTGTGATGTTCTCCCTACTCCCAGCTGCCTTTTCTGGTGTCCTCATTGCTTTAAATATTTAACCTTAAATCTGTGTTTTCCCCTTGCTTTAAAGTTTAAAGTCACACTCTCTTCCTCAACGAGTGAAAGTTAAGACTAATTGGGCTGCCAGCACTACCGAGGAGAAGTGGGATGACCTTGTCCCCCACGCTATAGGACTGGGACCTAGAGAACAACTTGACACATCTATTTCTGGACCTCCGATGACTCCCATGGAGGAAAAAGAGGAGGCAGGGCTGTGCTGGTGGCTTCTTTCTGGCAGTGGTGAGTGGGAGAGGTAGATGGGGCAGTGTGGGTGAGACCACGCACAAGTCTGGCTCAGAGGAGACGCATCCACTGAGAAATCTGCCCTGCGGAGGGCATGAGATGAGAACTGCCTTTCTTCCTACACCTCAAATTACTCCATGTGCCTCCAGGCTGCTACATTCAAAGAGATAAGCATTAATAACCATGGAGACTGGTTTCCTCAGATGGGACATCCTTGTCATTTTATCAGGGTTTTCTGGAACATTGCTACCAAAGCTCCAAATGACATAATGCTGCAAAAATCTAATTCTTGGCCTTCGTAATCTCTGGGCAGTTCACACCATGGCAGCCCTTGAAATTGGGGTAGTTAAAATTAGGCAGAAAATTTGCTTTGTTTTTAACTCCTTCAACTGAAAGAGGCTCAGAGTATGCTCAGCAGAGAACCCCGGCCCTGGCAGTGTGGGCCTCTCTGGGCGTCCTGAGCTTTGGTGCAATGCAGCTAGCAAATGTAAGAGGCATCCAGCCTGGGAGTTTATCAATTCAGTTCAGCACACTTGCTGAGCACCAGTCATAAGCCGGGTAGTAGGGAAGATAAATAAGGCACAGTTTTCAGTCTCTGGTGAGAAAGAGATATATATATATATATATATATATATATATATATTAAAAAAAAAATCCAGGTCTACAATCCCTTATGCACATTATTGAAACCCCAAAACCTCACGGAATTGAATTCTTTTTTCCAATAACCCATCTGGCAGCAAAACTTGAACTGATGTGAGTCTGTTTACATATATCCTTTATTTATCCCCTTTAGGGTGACTCTTCAAATGTTTTGCTTAAGAAAAATTAATGGGATATTGCCCCACACCCCACTGGGGATGTTATATAACATTGTTGATTATGCACCAGATTTCTTTTCTAAAATCCAAAAAATTCAGAATATGAAGACCCATCTGGCACCAAGGGGTTGGTACTAGGGTCTATGGACCTGTAGTTGTTAAATGCTTCTTTCTCTGGAGGAGAGCCTTCTTTCTCTGGCACCTGGTACCTTCTAGGATGAGGACTCAGGCTACATTGTCTCTTTATGGCAACAAACTTTTGTTAAGTAGCAGCCTCAACCTGGCTTTCTCTAGAACTGGGGTTTTCCACCTTTCCAGTTAGGACCCTATAGTTTCCTTAGGCTTTTTGAATAATGTTCTTTCTTCACTGCAAGTGTTGCCTTGCCAAAGACTTATTCCCTTTTCCTAATATTCCCAAATTTCTCCTTGTAGGTATTGGTTAATCCTGGTACAGTTTGATCGTTTCTTTCAGAGCTCTAAATAGTCTGTGTCCTACTTAAGCTATGGACTCCCTTTGAAATAGTAGGTAGACGGGCACCCAGGAGTCAGCCTCCAAAACAGGGAGATTCTGCTCTTCAGACAAAAATAGGCTTTTCCAATCTTAATATAAAAGTGTTTCTAAATAGTGTTGATCCCTCATCCTCTTGTCCTCCCTCCTTTCTTCCTATAGGCAGACATAGGCTTGTGGTAAAGTTTAACTTTAGCAAGTGCCATGTTCTCTTTCTTTGGGACTATGAGCTCACATCAAAAGTGTCTAGGCATCCAGTTCTCTCACTTGAGCGGGACAGAATGACTTGAGTGGTCCTCGTTCCTGTGAACTTTGAGGCCGGGGGAGGGAGTGTCTCCCTTGTGTTCTCTGATATCTGAGATGTAAATCACTCACTGGAAGGGGTGACAGCCTCTTCGAGGGGCTTGAGGAGGCTTTTTAAAATCTGCAGCATTGAATTTAGATACTTCTGTGTGGGGGGACACTTGCCTGGACTAGAGGAGGTCACAGGACCTGCAGAGTAGTTCCAGGATGGACTCACCGGATGGGAATCAGAGCGAAAGGCAGGGAAGGTTTTAGTTTTCTAAGGAACATCTAGGAACGAAAAACCAGTATTCACTGGGTGTTATACGCAACTAATGAATCATTGAACACTACATCAAAAACTAACGATGTACTATATGTGGGCTAACTGAACATAAAAAAAAAAAAAAAGGAACCAGGAAAACCAGTATTCAAAGCGAATACATTTGTAATACATTTTGTTAGCATTGTCTCATTGTCTGTTTCCCATCCACGGCAGGTAGGAAAGCTGGTAAAAAAGAAAAAAGAAAAAAAAAAAAAAACTAGTGTGATTATTTTTAGAGATAGCATGTGAGAGTTCCTTTTACTATTTGAAATCTTCTTCTCTTTCTTCCCATTTAAAAAATTCATCCCCAAATGCAATTCTTTGTAGAGAATTTAGAAAATACGGCCTAGTTAGAGAAGAAAAGAAAAATCCCATTATCTTGCTGCCTAGAAATGACCATTTTTATCATTTTGCTGTATGCCCTTATTGACTTTTTTTCTAAGCCTATTTAAAAACTTCAGTGGATTGATATTCTTGCATGCATATAGTGTATGTCTGTGCATGAAGCATGTGGGTCTATCAATTTCACAATGTCTTTTAAATTTAAAAATATGTCAAGTTCATCTCTTCGTGGTTCAATAAATTTACTCCAATTCGATCATTTTTTCCTGATTCTAGTATTAAAGAAGAAGGGCCTATGTTTTCTTCTAGGGGTTTTATGGTTTCAGGTCTCACATTTAGGTCTTTAATCCATTTCGAGTTTATTTTTGTGCCTAGTGTAAGAAAGTGATAGAGTTTTGTTCTTTTACATACAGCTGCACAGTTTTCCCATCACAATTTATTGAAAAGACTGTCTTTCCCCCCATCGTATATTCTTGCATCCTTTGGGGAGGATTTAGAAGTGTTAGAGGGGCGCCTGGGTAGCTCAGTTTGTTAAGCGACTGCCTTCGGCTCAGGTCATGATCCTGGAGTCCTGGGATCAGTCCCACATTGGGCTTCCTGCTCAGCAGGGAGTCTGCTTCTCCCTCTGACCCTTCCCACCCCCTCATGTGCTCTCTCTCTCAAATAAATAAATAAAATCTTTCAAAAAAAAAAAAAAAGTATTAGAGCTAGTGAAGGAGCCTGAAGGACATTATGGATGAGTTGGGTCTATGTGATTAGGTCATCAGTGTTTGTTAATTGACACTTACTGAAGTTAGACTCCACCCTCTCACAGAGACTGGGAGATAGGGTTGTTATCTTCCTTGATGACTGCATTTCAAAGGAATGACTTCCTGATCCTTGAGGACATGCCTGAGTTGGGAACTGGCAAGAAGCTGGGAGAAGAGTTACATCTCCAAGGGGCAGAGAAATATTCACAATAGAAAGTTTCCAAAGTAAATGTTCTACGGAAAAGGAGGTCAGGGTAACATAGTCAGGAAGAACATGTAAAGTTTAGTCCGGCTTAGGGGACATTAAGACCATCTTGGTCAGTGGAAAGCAGTGGCAAGCTGGCTGAGACCCTGGCAGACTGTGGAAGAAAGATCTCCTCAGGACCTGGTCAGTAGGGACTTAGAACATCCCTTCTGTTCCAAGAAGAGTGTTAATAAGTAAGTAGCTTAGTGTATTTTAAACTGCATTTGCATTAATTTATAGAGAAGACAGTTCAGCCCCTAATGGACTTTCAAAATCCAGGCCCTTTTACTGACAGCAGTCTTTTAGTAACTTATTCTCTTATGAAAATTAATTTTTGAGCTTGAAACAAGATGCTAAATGATTTTCAGCACAGGGGATGGTTATGTTAGATGGAGAGGGACTAGCAGAAAACAAAATGCTCTTTCAGTGTTTCACATTTAGGATTAATCAGACTCAAGAAAACCAGTTCTCTGGTCACTGTTACTGGTAGTTACTCTTCCCTCAGGAAGCTACTGAAACACAAGAGTGTTTATAACTCCTACTTCACGGGAATGTATTGTTTAGCATAATGTCCTCAAGGTTCATCAATATTGTAGCACATGGCAGGATTTCCTTCTTCTTGCAGGCTGAATCATACTTCATAGTACATACCTACTGTATTTTCTCTGTCCATTCATCCATCAGTGGACATGTAGATTGCTTCTATGTATGGCTATTGTGAATAAGGCTGCAGTGGACATGGGAGTGCAGATAGCCTTTGAGATCCTGTTTTCAGTTCTTTGGATAAATACTTGAAGTGGGATTGATGGAGAGCAACACTGGAAGCTGACGAGTAGGTTTTGAAATCATTTTAATTTTCACTTCCTACAAGTAGTTTCTCATTGAAATGCTGGTGCTCAGTAGAAAAGGATTCATAAGGAATTTATGTAGAAACATGGAAGGTGGGTATAAGGGTTATAGAGTGAGAGAAACAGGTGTTTTAAATAGCAGGTGATTTCCTTTCCATTCTCCCCAGGCTCGTGCAGTGGGAGGTGGCCTACTTGTGTGGAAAAAGGAAAGAAAGCTCTGGTGCTTGGTTTCTACAGGCTCTGGGCTAGTCATCAAGGGGTGCGTGGCCCCTGAATTTATTTGTGAAATGTATGCATGGGGCAGTCTTTGGCTATCTCCAGATGCCTGGGAAGTCTGTGGCTCAGAAGGAGCTGAGAACCACTGGCTGTCTTGTTCTGTCTGGTACTCACCGTATGGCCTTGGATAAATCACTTGACCCTGGAGACTCAGTTCTTTGAGTGGATGATGATGAACATCTCACAGGTTTGGTATAAAGGTTAATGATGAGATGAAAATATAAAATGTTCTGACATTTAAACGCTTAATAATTGTTTATTTTCTTTTTTTCCCTTCCCTCCCAAGCTTGTCAGAGGAGAGCCATTCTCTGGGGAATTAGGGAACAGTGGGTTCTGCTCTGAGCTCATCCTAAGAAATGTTAAGGCTAAGTAACTTCAAAGTTACAGGAAGAAGAATCTCCCCAAATTTAAAATTTAATACCCTTTGCTGCTGTGATCACTTACCAGAAGCAGCAACAAAAGCCCCAGAGAAATGCATCCAGCTGGGGTTCATTCTGGGAAGCATTTCCTAAATTTAGGCCAGTGCAGGGAAGACACTGGGCACAAGGTCACACAGACCCCACTGTCAAAGACACTCAAAGTGGGGCATGCCTCCCACTTGCTAAGGAGGGACATTGGGGGCTGTGAGAGTCCACTGAGCCCCCCTGGGGGAGGCAGAAGTGAACTACTCCTTAGACTCCAGACAAATCTTTTCTGTTTATTTTATGAGCATGAGCTCAGTTTTGTTGTCGCATCTCAGAGGGGAGCTAACGAAAGATGTTAAATGAACGAGCAGTATGGACCTTCGTAATAGTTGGACGGGGTGTGGGAACAGTTCCCACTTGGAAAGAAAGGTCCATAGTAGGACCCTCAAACTTCCCTTTGTAGCAAAATCACTGTTGAGGTAAAAGTGCAAGTGTGAAATTATAAAGAGATGAGCTGGCAGTAGGCTTGACTTTTTTCTTTCCCTCTCATTTATTTTGCATTTCAGATAACCAACTAGCACATGATGATTAAAAGAGGATGCCGTGTCCTTTGCCTTCTGTCTACCGTGGAGGATGTGTGAAATGAAGTGCTAACATGAGGCCACGGGAGAAACTTCCGGGGAAATGTAAGTGCAAACTCAGCTGGTGGGAAGGCACAGTGAGCTTTTTGTGTTATAGATTCTTCCTTGCTCAAAATTCAACTACAGTATTTATATACTCTATATGTTATAAACTTAGTATAAATTCTAAACATTATTATACATATTCTATATATTTCCTATATGTAGTATATATTACAAATATATTTATATATTTAAATTTTATATAAATTATAAGTGTGTATTTCCCATAGAGAATATGTATTATATATTACATGTAGTTTTAAATTTTATCACATAGTTAATATTATATATATTTGTTACATATAAAATAAAATTAAAAACTGCTACTTTCTCCCATCAAGCCATGTATCTTGTTTGAGGCCTTTGGAAATCACCCCCACAAAGATCTGGAAGGGAGCTAATTTGCACAGGGTCACAGAATCAGTCAGGGTAATTCTCTAAACATGCTCACAACCTGACATGCATTTTTTCTATCTCAATTGCCAGCAGGTGTTTCTTAAGGAAAGAATGCTTTCACCTGACCAATTTCCTTGCATGGATTTGAGTCACATTGTGTTATCTTAAATTGCCTTGGGGAGTTAAATAATGTGTTGTCGCTGAGCAGAATTTTCAGTTTCTTTGGGGGTTGGATATTGTCCAGGTGCTCACTGAATAGAGATATTTGGGCTGTTTTTACCTCATTATTAGAATGAGAATGAATCCCTCTTAGATTCTCATCTTATAAGGTGAGATCTCTCAACTAGTGATTTTTTTTTTTTTTCTGAGAGAGTAGACATAAGCTAAAATTTTAGGAACTTCTTAGAACTGAAATACCATTTAGCTTTTCCTCAACAAAGAGTCTGCAATTATAAATAAATCATTTGTTAATCTTATAAGGGTAGTATCTAATTCTATATGGAAACATCCTCTGGTAATTCATTTGTGTTTGATGCTCTCTCAGGGTTTCCATAGATTCTGATCACAGGCCATGTTTATAAACCCTCTTTACAAAATACAGCCTAGAGCTGAGCAATTAAGATTTTAATTTTATGCAGCTTGATTGCTCTCCTTCACTTAAAAGAAGTGAATAAATGCCTACATCGAAGAGAAACGTTATTAACCTTTTTTGTTTGTTTATCAGACTTGTATAGCTTGCATCAAAATACTCATGTAATATTACAGTTTGGCTTATCTTATTGTTATGTGCTGTGAATTTTCTCTCTAACTTATTGATAGTGGTTTGCATACAGCAGGTGCTCAGTATTTCTTATAAACTTATTACAATTCATACCAATATTGCCTTTTTGATCTTATTGCAGCATCACACTGATTTTTCATTAAATTTAACAGCTTTACTAAGAAATAATTCACATACCATAAAATTCACCTATTTAAAGTGTACAAGTCAGTGATTTTTAGTATATTCACAGTCATACGACCATCAACAGTATCTAATTTTAGACTATTTTCATCTCCCCCCAAACCCTGTACTCTTAGCAGTCACTCCTTATTTCCCTCCAACCTCTCTAAACCGAAGGCAACCACTAATCTACTCTGTTTCTTTAGATTTGTCTATTCTGGACATTTTTTTTTTTAATTATGTTAGTCACCATACAGTACATCATTAGTTTTTGATGTAGTGTTCCATGATTCATTGTTTATTACACCCAGTGCTCCATGCAATACGTGCCCTCCTTAATACGCATCACCCGGCTTATAAATGAAATCATACAATACGTGGTTGGCTGTGATTGACTTCTTTCACTTAGCATAATATTTTTAAGGTTTATCCATGTTGTAGCATCTATCAGTGCCTCATTACTTTTTATTGCCAAATAATATTCCATTTTATGCGTATATCACACTCTGTTGATCCATTCATCAGTTGATGGACATTTAATTTGTTTTCAGTTTTTGACTATTATGAATAATGCTGCCATGAACATTTGTATACAAGTTTTTGTGTGGACATATTTTCATTTCTCTTGGATACATATCTAGCAGTTGTATTGTCGGGCCATATGGTAACTCTATGTTTAACTTTTTGAGGGAATGCCAGATGCTTTTCTAAAGTGACTGCACCATTTACAATACCAGTGGCAGTGTATGAGAGTTCCAATTTCTCCACATGCTCATCAACACTGTTAGTATCTGCCTTTTTGATCATAGCCACCTTAGTAGATGTGGAATGGTATCTCACCATGATTTTGATTTGTATTTCCCTGATGGCTACTATATGTTGAACATTGTTTCATGTGCTTATTGGTCATTTGTAAATCTCCTTTGGAGAGATGTCTTTTTGAATCCTTTGTCCAATTATTAATTGGGTTGCTTGTCTCTTTTCATTATGGAGTCCTAAGAGCTCTTTATATAACCTAGATATAAGTCTCTTATCAGATATATGATTTGCAAATAGTTTCTCCCTTTCAGTGGGTTATCTTTCTGCTTTCTCGATAGTGTCCTATCATGTGTCCTAACATGTAAGTTCTGAATTTTTACTAAGTCCAGTTTATTTTTTTTTCTTTTGTTGCCTGTGCTTTTGGTATTTCATTCTAACATACCATAGAGATTATGCTATGAGAGATCATCTCAGAAGGAATATTTCTTGGTTGTGTAATAATTAACTCCCACTTGCATGGGGGTCCAAAATAGAGCTATCTTTAGCACTAACCCTAAGTAAAAATGTGATCTAGATGATGCTTGTTTTCAGCATCCCCGTTCTGTACCTCACTGGTACAGAAAGTGTGCTTTTGGCACCTGCCCTTTAGTAGATGTCTCCAGTGTCCCACATCACATCCCCTCATCTATTGCTGATTTCAGCCATGGCTGCCAGGGACAGTTCCATGTGAAGTCAGGTGTCCCTAGAGTACACAATACTCACTTAGGGTGAGACCAGCATGTCTTTCCACTTTCAGCTCTAGGGTCTTCTCCTATGGGTGCAGAAGCCCACAAGTACAGTCAGAAGAACAGGGGAGTTACTGCCCTATAGGAGTCCTTTTCCAATTGGGGATGGGAGACTATGGATAATTCTTCAATTTCCCTTTCTTTAAGCAGAAATAATTCTGGGAGGTGAGAAGACCCCAGCAGAATGGAGCCCTGTGCTTGTATTTTTTGCCTCATCATTCTCCTGCTCCCTTCTTTCTGCACGCTGGGAGAGTCTCTTGAATGGGTTTCCTGCTATCATGTCCTTCCCTCAAGCTTTGCTTTTGAGAGAACCCAAACTAAAACATCCTTGGTGGTTCCCCCTCATCCTGCCTCTGGTATCTTGCGCTGTCCTCCATCTCCTGAGCTATCTCTGCAGACTCCTGTGGGAACATAACCCACGCCTTTCCTGAGTTTCTCTGTTTCAATAAATCTTCTGTGTATTTAATTTCTTTTGAGCTCAGTTAGGTGGTTGTATAGCTAACCTGAGGTACTTCTGTACCTTCTGGGAACACTTGCATTTTAAAGAGTAACTTTGGTGACTTTCCTGATAATAGATGGAGGGAGCTGTTCTAGCAACAGCAACTCAACTTTTCTCTCCTTCCTAAATCACAGCCCAAGGATGACTATCTTCTGTCACATTTGAGACAATCTCGTGTTGACTATTTCCCCAACTAATATTGTATTATATCTTTGCTGCAGACAGTGGTTAAATTATAAATGTTATATCTGTGACTTAAGATACTTCTTTGATAATAAGTTAAGCTGGCTTGAAAGAAGGATAAATGTGGGGATGTTTTGATGGCCAGAGGACAGATGCTATTGCAAGGCTGCAGGAAGAGACTGGAATAGGTACAATAAGGAAAAGAATAAAGCTAGAAACAAGAAACAGTAAGGGATAAAGTGCACAAAGGATTGGACAAATAGTCACTTAGAACACATTTTTGGGTAGGTAAAGTCTGTGATAAAGGTTTGTTGATGAATAAATGCACGAATAAACAATTTTTCCTTTTATACCAGGAAAGAATATACATATCATATTTACTGTGGTCCTTGTAACAAAATTTGAAGGTTTTAAAAATATATTTAGATACTCCTTCAGGAGTCAGAGCCCAATTCCCCTCCCCTTGAGTTAGAGCTGGATTAATGACTTGCTTCTAAGGAATAGATTGAAGTTGAAGTGATGGTGTGTAACTTTCGGGAACAAGTCATGCAAATGCACTGTGTCTTCTGTCTTGGTTAATCCCTCTCAAATTGTTCACTTGGGATAAGCCCATAGCCATGTTGCTCTATGGAAAGGCTCACACAGTGAGGAACTGAAGCCTCCAGACAATAGCCATGTGAGTGAGCTTGAAAGTGGATCTTCCAGCTTCAGATAAGCTTTCAGATTACTGCAGCCTGCACCTCTCCCCACCCAGAGATTGACTGCAACTTCATAATAGCCACTGAGCCAGGGGAATCTAACTAAACTACTTCTGGATTCCTGGTCCCTTGAAAGTGTGTGAGATAATAAATATTTGTTGTTTTAAACTGTTGAACTGCTAAGTTTTAGGATAATTTGTACACAGCAATAGATTAATATACATGGCCAAACCTCAATAAATGGTAGTGGTGGTAGTGGTTGTGATCATAAAATGATGATAGATGATGAAGATGATGAAGAAGGTGATGATATGATGATGATGATGGTGGAAAAGGAATAGGA
This sequence comes from Mirounga leonina, assembly GCF_011800145.1. Lineage (NCBI taxonomy): Eukaryota > Metazoa > Chordata > Mammalia > Carnivora > Phocidae > Mirounga > Mirounga leonina. The sequence continues at coordinate 57,421,828 of NW_023270316.1, read as the reverse complement.
AGGGGATGATATTGTTCCAAAAATCTCCTGTTTGGGAGGAGAGAAATCTTTCTTATAAACCTCTTTTATATATTTTGCTGCTTCTTTGGCCAGCTTTTGTCTGAACCATGAGACAAGGAGTGCTGTGATGTTGCTTCAGGGGTGAGGCTCTTGCTGGTGGGTGGAGAAGTTCTAGTTGTTTGTGGCCACATTGGATTCTTCCACAGTATCTTGGCACTGTGACACTTTATAAGAGGATACACATGAGTGATATTCCACTTTATACCAGGCTCTGCCTCAGTGTCAGTAGACATGATTTTTCACTCTCTTTGTGAAAGTATAAGCCACTGAGCAGTGAGTCGGTCTCACCAAAATCACACATCCAGGACAAAATTCAGGTATAATCTAGAAATATGTGCTTGCTTATGCACAAATGGCTGTTATGACTTCTGTCACCTTCGTGCTTTAAAATAGAGAGGAGAACAATTTGGGTTCTGCTGGTCACTAATCTTGGATAGATGAGCCATGGAGGACTGTGTAATGATAAGGACAATGATAATAATGGCCACTATGTATAGAGCGGACGTTTTATATAACCATGTATATCATCTGTTATGCTCATCACAACCCTGATTACTAAGAAGAAGGTTGCATTTCAAAGATGTTAATAAACCCATGGCTACTAGTAGTGTTGAGGCTGAGCCTCAAACATGGTTCTGGTGACCTCCAAAGAATGATTTCTCTCTACTGTATGTACCACACTGCCTCCCTTCCTTAATACACAACCATTGCCAAAGGTTTAAGAGGGTAAACACATATCCAGTTTATGGAACTGTTTCAACTTGATGGGTACAAATATAAAAATTAGAGTTTTCTCAATACTTTTTTTCAGTTATGCTCTGTTCAATCTCTTTTCCCCCATCCATAAATGAGATTCTCGGCAGTACTGTAGCTTATTGATCACTCTCAGTATTTGGTCAGCGCAGTCTGTGGTGGGAAATTCCTGAAATGGCTCCTGTGTTAGAGAGGCTCACACAACAACATCCAGGGAGAAGCTGAGCCCTTCAGTGTAAGAGCTTATGAGGAGCTGAATGAGTGAGTGAGCTTGGAGTCCTATCTTTCTTCATTTGAGCCTTAAGATGACTGCAGCCCCAGCCACCATCTTGATTGTAGCCCGAAGCAGAGGATCCAGCTAAGCTATACACAGATTCATGTGTCATAGAAACTGTGAGATCATAAATGTCTGTTGTTTGAAGTCACTAAATTTGTTTTGCAGCAGTAGATAACATAGTTTGATCCAGTTTAAAATTTTAATACAACATCCAATTTAATGTTCATTTCCTCTCCTTCTTTCTTTCCCCTTCTGGATGTGGTTCGAGAGACTTGCAGGACCTGCTCTTCCATTTTTTCCCTCACTCCTGCCATTTTGGGGTCCTGTCTCCCCTGGTGGGTTGCGGCTGGGTGTAGGAACAGGGAAAGACACAAATATCTCTTACTTGACTGGTGTGTTTGTTCTCTATGCTGTTACTGTTTTTCTGGCTTTTACTAAATGTCTGTCAAACAAGTGTTCACATACTGGCTCCCTCTGGGGCATATGTGTGGATGAGTTCTCTGTTGAATCCTTCAGAGATTCCTAGTTTCTTGGTCCTTTCTGATTCTCCCTGAACAGTTTGCACACCAGATATTCGGGTTCAAGTTCTTATTGTTGGACTTTCCTCACTATCAGTGGGATCTTGAATGGGTACCTACAAGGTGGAACAAGTCCAGCTACCTTCAGGTATGTACATTTTCCACTGTCCCTCTGCTACCAGCTCTCTCTGCCCTGCTGTTCTCTCCAAATAGGATTGCCAGATTTAGTAAATAAAAACATAGAAAATCCAGTTAAATTTGAATTTCAGATAAACAATGAATACTTTTTTAGTATAAGGAAACTCCAGTGCATCTGTATTTTATCTGGCAACCCTATCCCCATACTCTTGAATTTTTCTCTAACAGCACACAGAGGAGAGATCAGAAGGGCCATTGAATTGAAACTGAAATGCTACTCTGTGGTAGTTAGTAGAATGATTCTCATGGCTGTCTCCTTGCTTGACTTGAGATGGGAAACACAGGGAAAGAGGGACAGACTCATCATGAATACTAAATTCTCTTGAGTTGTCTATTCAGTGGTTTCTTTGATTCTCAGGTGTGCATTTTTGTAGACTAACAGAGGGGTGGGCAGTGAATTTTGGGGGGGTATTCTTTGGGAGTGTCTGGCCCCAATTATGCATTGTGATGCTTTCTTGGACTCAGTGTGGGGTGGCATGCTCTGAATCTGGGAAAATAGGAAAAAAATTCTCCTCCATATTGTGTGTGCAAGTTACAGCACAGCTGCTTTAGGGTAATCATAGGTTTTCTCATCTAAGTTGTGATTTAACTTGCTTTTGTTACCCTAAGTCATCACTTATATTTCAATAGCATGTGGGCTTAAAATTTGTCAGAGTATCCACATGGTGAAAATGAATAAAATTACCTTATTTAGCCTCCCTCCCTTTCCTGTGTTTAAATATTTTGAAAAACTGTTTCCTTGATGCCTTTTTGAGAACTTGAATCTTCATTAAGGCATCTCTCCTTGAGTTGGTGAGACATTGGTAAGCTCTGATGTACCTAAAGTTCTCTATTATGCGGTCCCATATTTTTTCCTTCCTGAACACCCTAAATTGACTGCTGGTGTCCTTTGCCAATAATGTTGCCAAGCACTTACCCAAACCCCCCAAAAGGGACCAGGTACTCATTCCCCAGGCTGCCTACAGCTCACAGCTCAGGCCCTTCCAGGGAATCATCCTGGACTGCAGGAACTACCTCACTGCAAGATTGTACCCCATGCTTGGCGAGAAGGGGAGGCAGCCTACAGCCATGCTTGGTCCCTAGGGGAGGCTGAGGGGGAGGTAGAGAGGGATGCATGATACAAAGGTCTTGTCATTTTTTGGCATGTTTGGGACAATTTCATCTCCATTTCACAGTCCCTCCCTTGGGTTGTCTGTGTCCTTTGTTGCAATTATATTGTTTAAGTTCTGTACTTTTTTCTGCTTTTTTCTCTTTTTTTTCTATTTTATACTGAACTTTCCTTCAAAATCAGTTTGGAAAACACAACAGGATTAAGTTCCATTTTTATTTAAAATGTTTTTTTCCTAGATACTTCTCAAAACTAGCTTGAAAACAACATGTTTATTACAAAATGCTTAAATTCCATAATTTCTGTTAATAACATTGTTTTCTACTGTATTTTTACTCAGAAGTTGCTTGGAAACTTCATTTTTATCCCAGCAGGCATTCTGTACTTTTCTGTTAAGTATTTCTTTTATTAGCTTTTTCCTAAAAATTAGCTTGGAAACACAGCTTTTTATCACAACAGGCTTAAATATCCTCATTTTCAGCAGAATTTAGGCTCGTTTTGATGAAAATAATTTTCCCAAGCTAAGTTTCAGGAAAAAAAATCTGGTATAGACCACCTTTTCAACAGAAAAGTATTCAATTGAAGAACTTGATGCTAATCACATTTGCAAGATAGTTAAAGATGAATCCTTTCTTACTAGGTCTGAAAGATTATTTCTTTCCCTAAGGAATGTTTTTGATAACAATTTAGAAATAGATTCAGCTCAGCATGTTTTATGAATATTAATATCTAACATTATTCATGGCATCATGAATAAAGCCTTGCCTGTCCTTTAATGATATTCTTAGACCAGCTGTTCCGTCCCCAATTTTTTCTTGCTTCCCCTCCCCCCCCCTTTAAAAACATCCTCTGTTGTGTACATGGGTGATCTGGTGATGCCATCCTCTGGTTTAAATTTTTAATGGGCTTTCCATCGTCAAGAAAGTGGTTTTTAAACTATGTTCTGCAGGGTGTTGGGTTCTGTGGAGGGGTTCAGAGGCTGCTGTTGACCCTGGGCAAGCACAAGGGGGAGTCTGAGTCACAGGGGCTCCAGGCCCCCAACTTTGTTATTAGCCAGAACAGTTTTAATGGGTTCTGGGCTACATAATGCCAGGGTTTCCTGTGCATTTCCTTCATACAAATGGTTCTAGGCATTTTTTAAAAACCTCATTTTCAGTGGTATGAGTTACAAATATTTTTTTCCCCTCACTTTGTATCTCTAGAGTGCAATTATGGCCATAGACCCTTTATTTTTCCATTTTAAAAAGAACAACTGAAATTATTACATGCCAAATTAAGAGGAAGTTTAGCATCTTCTTTTTAGGATACTCCCTGGTATTTTATGAACTCTGGGAACTAACATGATTGGAAAGTTGAGGTTCGTCAGGGCAACAGGAGATGGGTCAGATACTGCCACTACTCCTTGAAGCCACATGATGTCACTGTGGACAACTGGCCATTTTGACAGATTGTGTAGGTTGGCTTCTGGCTCACAACTACGCAAGCCACTAAGAATCCTCAAAGAAATGTCTGTGTGGTGGGTAATCCACTGACTCTTTATTGTGCTTAGGTAAGGGGTCCCACACCTGAATTCCCAGGGACATAGGTCTTGATACTTACTTCTTTTTGGCCCTTGTAAAGTCGTCATCTAGGCACCAGAAGCCCCAAGAACACTGTTAATGAACTGACTCTGGGATCTGCTCCTTGTGAAATCGTCCCCTATGTCTTGCTGGCAATTCATATTAGTAGGAGTTGGACAGCTTTTCACCTTTCTAGCTCTTAAACTACAAAGGGTCTTATTACATTACCTTTATTGGAGGATAGGTCTATATACTCCTCACCCTCTTAATGGCTCCCAGATGGCTTCCAGGGACCACAACACCTTTACTATAAGTCTTGCATTCCATGGTATTTACCCTCTCCTGGGGAGGGGATTCAAGATGACTTTCTGGAAATCTTTTTTTTTTTTTAAAGAAACTTTTTTTTAAAGATTTTATTTATTTATTTGACAGAGAGAGCACAAGCAGGGGGAGTGGCAGGCAGAGGGAGAGGGAGAAGCAGGCTCCCCACAGAGCAGGGGGAGCCTGATGTGGGACTCGATCCCAGGACCCTGGAATCATGACCTGAGCAGAAGGCAGTTTCTTAACCAAATGAGCCACCCAGGTGCTCATGGTAATTTTTGCTAGAGAAGAGGATGACTCTTCCCCCTCCTTCACCCTTTCAAGTTTTAGTTTTTAGCAGAACATTCTCCAAATGATCATAGTCACTTCCTTTGAGAAGTTAATATCTGGTAAAAGAGAAAAAGACATAAACTTATAATTATTTTAAATTTTTATAAGTACAATAAAAGAGGAAAAGAGTATGTAAGAACAGATGCTGGAAGAATTGTTGGGGTCAAGATTGTGAAGGGGATTGGGGCGCCTGGGTGACTCAGTCGGTTAAGCGTCTGCCTTCAGTTCAGGTCATGATCCCGGGGTCCTAGGATAGAGCCCCTTATCTGTCTCCTTGCTCAGAGGGGAGCCTGCTTTTCCCTTTCCCTCTGCCTGCCACTCCCCCTGCTTGTGCTCTCTCCACTCCCCCCATCAAATAAATAAAATCTTTTAAAAAAAAGATGGTGAAGGATCTTATATATCATAGTATGTAAATTTTATTCAGAAGTAATAGAAAGTGAGAAGAGACCTTTAAACATCAGAGAGACAGGATAAATTTTGTTTTTAGGCAACTAATTTCAGAGGTTGTGTGGTAGATAATGAACTCTGTAGGGAGAGACCAGTGGTAGGGAGGCTTCTTAGGCAATGAGCTATTGTCATAGTGTAGGCAAGAAATGTTGAGGGCTTGGACCAGTGCAGTCCTAGTGAGACTGAAGAGGAGTGATGAATTCTGAAGATTTTCTGAAGTGGAATTGATAGAAATTGGTGAGACTGTGGAAGTCAAAAAGAGGAGAAGACAAGACTGGCCCTAAGAGTTTGGATGTTGATACCATATTGAATGTAGTGAGTTTTAGATAGAGAAAATTTTGTAATGAAAGAAGGTAAGTACTGTTTGGGGACATTGGATTGGAAAGATATTTCACTGGGTATATAATTCTAAGGTTGGCAGTTTTTTCTTCCAACACATTTTATGTGTCATTCTAGCTTTCATTGCAAATATTAAGAAGTCAGCCAAAATTCTTACTGCTGTTGATTTGAATATAATGGGTCTATTTGTTTCTGACTGCTTTTCAGATTTTTCTCTTTATCTTTGTTTTGTAGCAGTTTAACTGATGTGCCTAGGTATGGCTTTCTTTGTGTTTTCTTGCTTGGCTGGATAGTTATCCTGTTTTGCTGAGCTTTTTGAATGTGTGGTATTATGTCTTTTTTACCTGTTTTAGAAAATTATTGGCCATTATGTCTACAACTATTCTGAACATTCCATTTTCTCTCTCACCTTTGTATGCCATTCCAACTAATGTGTTAGAAAACTTGGTATTGTCCTACATGCCTTTCACATTGTGCTCTGTTTTTTGTTTTCAATTCTTTTTTCTTTATTCTCAGTTTGGATAATGTAGTTGACCAGTCTTCAGGTTCATGAATCCTTTTTTTTCTGTTGTTCAGTCTGATATTAATTAAGCCTTTCTAATGCATTTGTAATTTAAGACACTGTATTTTTCAGTCTTAGGTTATCCATTGGTTAGTTTTTAGAAATTCTACTTCTCTATAGAAATTGTCCATCTTTTCATTTGCTTTGTCCATCTTTTCCTCTCATTTATTTAACCTATTTATTATAGTTAAAGTGCTTGTCATCTAATTCCAATAATTTGTTTATCTGTGGGTCTTTCCCATTGGTGGTTTTTTTACTTTTCTGGTCATCAGTCATCTGATTACTTTTCTTCATATGTCTCACAATTTTTTATGGTATGATGAACACTGTGTTTTTTTTTTTTTTTTAAGATTTTTTTTAAATTTATTTATTCATGAGAGAGAGAGAGAGAGGCAGAGGCAGAGGGAGAAGTAGGCTCCCCACAGAGCAGGGAGCCCGATGTGGGACTCGATCCCAGGACCCTGGGATCATGACCCAAGCTGAAGGCAGGCACCCAACTGACTGAGCCACCCAGGCGTCCCTGAACACTGTGTTTAATAAATTTTTTATTTTAGAATAGTTTTAGATTTACAGAAAAATTATGAAATAGCAGAGAGTTCCCATATATCCCAAATCCAGTTTCCCCTCTTATAAATACCTTACATTAATATGGCACATTTATCACAATTAATGAACCAGCATTGATACATTGTTGTTAACTAGAATTCACACTTTATTCAAACATACTTAGTTTTTACCTAGTGCCCTTTATCTATTTTAGATAATAGATAATTTATATTATCTACCTAAAATAGATAATTTATATTTATATTTAGATGGGATGACTCTTTAGGTTCCTCTTTGCTGTGACAGTTTATCAGACTTCCCTTATTTTAAATGACCCTCAAAATTTTCAGGAGTATTGGTTAGATATTTTGTATAATCTCCTCAATTGTCTGATGTTTTCTGTGTGATTAGGCCAGGTTATAGATTTTAGGGAAGAAAACCCCAGGGATGAAGTGCCACTTTCTTTACATCATATCCAGTGTACATACTATTACTGTAAATTATCACTGTTGATGTTAGTGTTTGTCAAGTTTCTCCATTATAAACTTACCTTTATTCCCTCTCTCCCTGGTATACTCTTTGGAGGGAAATCTGTATGCATAGCCTATACTTAAGGAGTGGGGAGTGAAGCTCCACATCTTTGAGGACAGAGTATCTACACAAATTATTTGGACTTCCTCTGCATGGGTGATTTATTTATTCTCTTATTATTTATTTATTTATTTATTCAACCATTTACTTAGATCACTATGGCCTCATAGATACTTATTTTGTATTTTGGGTTATAATCCAATACTACATTATTTATTTTGGTGCTCAAATTGTTCTAGTTTTGGCTATTGGGATCTCCTTCCATTAACTTCTTTGACATTCACCCCCAACTTGTGGGGTTTTTTTGAGCAATTCCATCCTTTATGGCATTATAAAATGCTCCAGACTCATCTTTGATAGTTCTTGCCTGTCCTAGAATCAGCCATTTCTTCAAAAAACCATTATTCCTTCTACTGAAGAATAGTGTTAGAAACCAATATCTGAGTTCTAGGTGTGCTTGTTGCTGCTGGTGGTCTGTTGTTGATTCCAGGCCCTTATACATACACATGTCTATAAATATTTATGTAACCATCTGTATTTATACTAAGCTGAACATGATTTCATAAGGATGCTTTCAACTCCATCACCAAATGGATTATTATAGCCTTTACCCCTTATATGTAACCTCCCACTCCAGCAGTAAGAAACCTGGTTCCCAATATCTGCCATCCATTTACTGTTTAATCAATATGCATGTAGAGTTTCAAACTGCTAATCTCTCCTCCCAGGGGAAACAACTTAATCAATTAGGGTACAGTACTTATGCGTAGTTCCTTTCATCTTTAGTCTTATAGACTCCACTTATTTCCAAAGTCACTTAGGTCAGCCCTTTTTCCCTCCACCCCCTTCAATGTTGTCTCATATGTTTGTTATACAGTTAGATTCTTTTTTCTTCACATTTTTCATTCTATCCTGGGATCTCCCTACCTTCTAAATAATTTTAAAAAACATTTGTATGCATTAAAGTTCACTCCTTGTGCTTTTGGCACAAGTTCTATGGGTTTTGACAAGTGCATAGTTTCACATATCCACAATTACAGTGTCATATAGAGTAGTTTCACTGACCTAAAAAAAAAAAAAAGCCCTTTCACAGATGACAGAAAACTCACAAAATCTTTTCTCCTGGGGAGTAAGTCTTTATTATGGACAAGGTTTGGGTATTTTTCACAATTAGTACTCTTCCTCTTCCCCTTCCCCTGACAAGGCAGTAAGGGGATGTTTGTAGGATTTTTATCTTGAGAACTAGTGAGATTTCTTGGGATAAATCACACAGAAATTAGAGGGCGCTGTGCTTCACCTATTTAATCATGCCCCAAACCCCATGGTAACCACTGCTCTGCTTACTATTTCTATAGTGTTATTTTTTTCCGGAATGTTATACAAATAAAATTGTACATTATGGAGCTTTTTCAGACTTGCTTCTTTCACAGTGCTTTTAAGATTTATCCATTTCATTTAATAACTTGATAGCTCATTCTTTTTTTATTGCTGAATAATATTCCAGTGTCCAAAATATATCAGAGTTTGTTAATCCATTAACCTATTGAAGGATATCCTGGTTGCTTCTAGTTTTTGGCAATTGTGAATCAATGACTTTTCTAACACCCATCAAAGAATCAAGGTTGGAGGGAAAATTCTTACCCCCAAATAAGGAGAAATAAGTGCAAAGAGAGAGTCATACATGGAGCAGTAGTCCCTGGAGTAATAAAATAGAGAAACATTTGAATGGTGATTTTGATATATTGCTGGAGGTTACACTTGGACATGAGACATGACAGTGAAAATCTCCTTGGGGGCCCTCTAATTTCTGTGTGATTTACCCCAAGAAATCTCACTAGTTCTCAAGATAAAAATCCTACAAACATCCCCTCACTGCCTTGTCAGGGGAAGAGGAAGAGTACTAATTGTGAAAAATACCCAAACCTTGTCCATAATAAAGACTTACTCCCCAGGAGAAAAGATTTTGTGAGTTTTCTGTCATCTGTGGAAAGGGCTTTACTCCCACTCCAGACCTCTCTAGCCTTCCTGTCTCACCTAAGATGGGGACAGGGGTAGGGAACATACTCAACAGAGATAAGAGGTTCAAAGGAATAGATTTGAAACATTGTAGCCAGGCAAAGGAGGGAAATAAAGAGCTATAGCACTGGGGAGAAAAAAAAGAAACTTGTGAAGGTCACAGACAAGAGACACAAGCCCACTAAAAGACTGAAACTTAACCAGAGGATTATAGAATGCTTATCCTCCTTTGTCCCTTATAACCACACAAATAGGGATCCTGTATAACTGGATTATAGCTGAAAGATATGCAAGATATAGATTCTCTCTGAGGAGCAGTACTTAGGAATTTTCCCCAAAGTCAACAGGTGAGACAAACAAGGACACTAGAGGAATTTGAACCCTCTGACAGTTACAACTACAGCAAACATTAAACATAGCCCAACTCTGGCCAGAGTAACATAAATTCCCACACTAAAAGGTTATTTACCTCAGTTTCTAATACCCAATACAATACGCCTGGCTTTCAGGAAAAAAAAAATTCAAGTCATGTCAAAAAATAAGAAAAAAAATTCACAGTTTGAAAAGACAAAGCAATTATCAGAAACAGAATAAGATATGACACAAATGTTAAAGTTATCAGTCAGGGAATTGAAGATACTTATGGCTAATATGTTAAGGGTTCTAATGGAAAAAGTAGACAAGATGGAAGAACAAATGGGTAATGTAAGCAGAGAGATAGAAGCCCTAAGGAATCAAAAGGAAATTCTAGAAGTTAAAGACCGTAATAGAAAGGATGAATGCCTTCAATGAGCTCATCAGTAGGCTTGACCCAGCCAAGGAAAGAGTCAGTAAGCTTGCAGATACGTGAATACAAACTTCTCACACTGACATTAAAACAGAAAAAAAAAAAAAAAGAAAAGAAAATGTAAAAACCCAAGAATTGTGAGAAATTTCAAAAAGTGTAACATTCATGAAATTGGAATACCAGAAGGAAAAGAAAGACTAGGCAAAAGAAATACTTGAAGTAATAATGATGAAAAATTTCCAAAATTAGGACAGACCCCAAACCACAAATCCAGAAAGTTCAAAAACACCAAGAAAGATTAAAACCAAAAAATCCATACCTAAGAATATCACAATCAAACTGTAGAAAGGCCAAAGCAAAGAGAATATCTTGAAAGAAGTCAGAGAAAAAATACTTTATCTGTAGAGGAACAGGACTAAGAATTACAGTGGACTTCTCATCAGAAATCATGCAAGCAAGAACAGAGAACAAACTATTTAAAGCATTAAAAGAAAAAAAAAATACCAACCTGAAATTCGATATTCAGGAGAAATGAAGACTTTCTTCAACAAACAAAAACTGAAGAATTTCATTGCTAGCGTATCTGCTCTGCAAGAAATGTTAAAAGAAGCTCATCAGGCAGAAGGAAAATGATATATTTACAAAATATATCTGATGAAAGGCTTGTATCCAAAATATACAAAGAACTCTTAAAATACAGCAATAAAGAAACATCCCAATTTTAAAAATAGGTAAAAGATGTGGACTGATACCTCACCAAATAAGATATACAGACAGCAAATAAGCATATAAAAAGGTGCTCAACATCCTATGTTATGAGGGAAATGCAAATTAAAACAATAATGAAATACCACTATAAACCTATTAGAGTGGCTAAAATCCAAAAAACTGAAAATACCAATTGCTAATTAGGATACAGAACAACAGACATTCTCATTCATTGTTGGTAGGGATGCAAAATGGGACAGCACTTTGGAAGACAGTTTGGCAGTTTCTTACAAAGCTGAATATAGGCTTAGCATAATCCAGCAGTTGTGCTTCCTAGATATTGACCAACTGATTTAAAAACTTTGTCTACACAAAATCCTGTGTACAAATATTTATCAAGTTTATCCAGCTTTTTCTTATTGTAGACAAGGGAGTGACAACTTCTAAACTGTTTACATGTTGGAGCTGAAACAGGAATCCTGGATATTATCTTTCAAAGAACTGCAGTGACTGGAGGAAATACTACTGGGAAATAATAGTATTTTCCTTTTAAGTATTCATAAAAGCTTAAGTCCACAAGACTGCCTATGTGGTATGATTTTGAAAATTTTTTTGCCTTCCCTTAAAAGAAATCCTACAAATACAAATCTGTTTTGTCCACTGACTAATGCCTTAATTTCCATCATAAAGGTATCATTTAAAAATTTTATATCTTTCTTAAGTGAAAACAATAATAATTTAACCTATTCTCTAAGATCATATAAATGACTTTCTGTTTCTTTTAAAAAATATATATATATATTTTCTACTTAAATTGCAGTTAGTTAACATACAGTGTAATGTTAGTTTTAGATGTACAATATAGTGATTCAGCATTTCCATACATCACCTGGTGCTCATCAGGACAAGCGCACCCTTAATCCCGATCACCTATTTAACATCCCTCCTTTCCCCCACCAGTAACCATCAGTTAGTTCTCTATAGTTAGGAGTCTGTTTCTTGGTTTGCCTCTCTCCTTTTCCCCACCCCCATGACTTTCTGATTCTTTACTGTGAAGTTGTTTTGATAGGAAAAGAACTCAAGGCTATAGTCTGAAATCTGAGATAGGATGGAATGGGCAGACAAGGAAGAAGTGATGGCTGGTAGAGAATGTAGATAGGACCTGGGGGGTTGGAATAGCACAGACAAATTTTACCTACTAAATAGTTTGCTTGGGTCAGCCACTGTGAACTTCCATGTTAACCTGTGAGGAAAGCAGAAGGATGTACCTTTCTGCCCCAGCACTCTTGTGAGACTGCAAATTTTGGTTTGTCGCTTTCACCTCTCTTCTCTGGGTTGCCACGTGATGCCTGAGCTACACGCATTACTCCCTACATCCTAAAAGCCATACTTGCAGACAGTCCTGATGTGCCCCTTTTTCTCAGTCTTTGAGAATCTTTCCTGGAAGTCAAGGTCAAGTTGTACAGGAGAACTCTAAATGGCTTGATGGGATTTTGGGTTAAGAGGGACTAAGGAACAATTGTTAAAACATCCTTTATTTATGACAAGTGATCTCTACTGAGAGGAGTGTGGTGTGCTTGACTGGCTGTTCAAGAAGGTACAAAGTCAGGCTGTGAGAGAGCCTTTTTTCTGTGGTACGGAACGTGGAGGGCTGCGACAATGCCTTGAGCATGAGCTGGCCCTGATAAGCCCTTAGAGAGTCAATCAAGCGCTGCGGGTTTCTTCCCTCTGACTTGTCCTCGTGACCCCTGATTTCCCTTTGGGTATCTGTAGCCATGTTCTCGATGCCCTCACGGACTTCTAGAATGCTTTCAATCTTTCCCTTCCCTGAAAAGTTCTGGTGCTGGAAGGTTTCACAACCCAGCCTAACCCACACAGATTGACTCGCACGGCGCCTTGGACCTTTAGCTAGGTGGAGCCTAGGAGGAAAGTTAGGAGTTGCATTGTTGGGGCCCCCCACTCCTTCTCACCCCCTTCCTGATCCCAGGGCCTCTAGAGAGCCCCTACCTTCAGCAAGGGCCCCAAAGGGGAATGCGCCCCCGAGGCAGCCTTGCTGCCTGGAGGGAAGATCCTGGCCTACTGGAGGGAGAATTAGGCTTTTGTCCTCTTACTCTTCTCTTAAGAATGGCAGAAACTCTAGTAGGAGAAATGGCCAGGTTTGTATCCACTTCGTGCTAGTAAAACATTTTTTATATGTGGTGTACACTGGAGATAAGGCTATTAGCTTAGTCTTGCAAGAGGGACTTTATCTAGGTGGAGGGTATTTTCTGGGACTCTATAAAGTTTTCTCAATATGCTAGGTGCTAAGCGGAGAAGTGGAGCCTGTGAAATACAGCTTTTATAAAAAAGAGGGGCAAAACACACTTGGAGGAATTCCCTGGCCCAAACTGCAGAGCCTTGGGAAAATTGAAGCCATTCTTTAATTATGGAAACACTGTATTAGTGATTTTCAGTGTGTGCTCAGCACTTGCACTGGAATCATCAGGGAGAAGTTAATTTAAAATGCAGATTTCTGGCTGATTCTTTGCCTCCTGGATCAGAATCACTGCAGTGGGGTCTGGGACATCTATGTTTTACACTAATTTCCTTGGTGATCCTTCTAAGGATCATTAAATATTGAGTGCCCTACAGACTGTCCTTTAACATTATTTTTAGCTTTTTAAAAATTATAGTATGATTAACATACAGTATAATATTAATTTCGGGTATATAAAATATTGATTTGGCATTTCAATACATTACTCAGTATTCACCAGGATAAGTATAGTCAACCATCTGTCACCACACAATGTTATTACAACATTATTGACTATATTCCCTATGCTGTACTTTTCATTTTTGTGACTTATTTATTTTATAACTGGATGTTTGTATCTTTTAATCTGTTTTGTTCATCTCCCCTACCCACCTTCCCTCTGACAGCCCCCGGTTTGTTCTCTGTATTTAAGAGTCTGGTTTTGGTTTGTTTTGATTGTTCATTTATTTTGTTTTTTTTTTTAGATTCCACATATAAGTGAGATCATATGGTATTTGTCTTTCTCTGTCGGGCTTATATTCTAAACTTAAAACACTCCACAGTTGTTATATTCATAAGGCTAATGTTATTTTTGGCTTAAATCAAATGGTAGGCAAAATTCTAAGATGACTTCCAATGACCCATGCCCTTGTAAAATCTTCTCCCTTTGATTGTGGGTGAGTCTTTTAACTTACTTCTAACCAGCAGACTATGACAAAAATGATGGGATATCACTTTCTTGATGATGTTACATTAGATAGCAAAGATGAAGGGATTTTTCAGATGTAATTAAGCCCCTTGCAGTAGCTGAGTTTAAGGTAACCAAATAGGGAGATTAATTTGGTGGATCTGACCCAATCAGTTGAGTGCTTTAAAAATGGGTCTAGTGGTCAGAGATAGAAGAAGCAGCACAAACATTCTCCTGTTGGCCTTAAAGAGAGAAACTGACATGTTGGGGAGAGAGTTGCATGGCAGGGAATTATAGGCAGCTGCTAGGAGCTGAGAACCTCTGTCTTATAGTCACAAGGACCTGAATGCTGTCAAACCAGTGAGACTGGAAGAGGAGCTTGAACCTCAGATGAAACTGCAGCCCTGGCTGACACCTTGACTGCAGGCCTAAGAGACCCTGAGCTGAGGACCCAGCTAAGTTGTGCTCAGACTCCTGACTCACCGAAGCTGCCACACAATAGATGTGTGTTGTTTGCTGCTGCTGAGTTTGTTAAGCAGCAATAGAAAACTCAATACAAATGTTAAAGGATAAAATATCTTATTTCTCAAGCATTGCCTATTAGATTTCTCAATTGACTTGAGTCTGCAGCAACAGTCTTCACATCAGGGTCCAGGAGCCTGACGGGGATAGGAGACTTTTCCAAAAGGTACATGGGCACAAAAAGTGTGCAGAGCATCAATTTTCATACCCTCAGTGTCCATACATAGTCTTTTATGTAGTCGCACATACTCTTTTCTCAAATTTATTGGCCTGGAAAAGTGTCTGCAATTCAGGAAGTTTTATTTCTTTTCCACCTTTCTTTTCACATTTGCCTTTCCTCCACTTTCCCAAAGGATGTCATACTTTCGCATATCTGAAATCCTAGCACAGGGAATTGTTTGGGGGTGTGAAAATCTCCAGTGAAATGACACATATCAGTATTGATGATGCCTCCATTAATCAAAACCCCATGCACCTGCTATGGGATCTTGTGTCTTTCTCTTTTACACATTTCTCTTGTGTATATATTGTGACATTAGAAACAGGCTATTTTGGCTTCTGTGGCAATGTTCTGAACTCACATGTATTATAAGTAGGGGTAGCAGGAGTGATGAAAATTTTTTCTATCCCCTACTTGATGTCTGTGAATGCAACACTTCCCAGGGGGAGGCTCATGAGAGAAAAGTAGAGACAACATACTCTATGATCTCTGCACTCCAGGATCCAGGCCAAGGAGCCAGTCCTACCTGGCACCTGACTGTGTTCGCATCAGAGGGAAGAGAGATACATAGAAAAAGGAGTGATGTAAATTTTCCAACTATCAGAGACAACTTGTTTATGTACTTTTAAAATATATGATGGTGGGTCTTATATGATATTTTATCCATTTTGGGCAATTTAAAAGAGGGATGGAAGGGTTTTATATAAGAAAAAATTTACAATTTATAACCATCAAAATGACAGCTTTTCACCTGTTGGACATAAGATGGGAAATTTTATATAGCAAAGGGAATACAGTCAATAATACTAATAACATTGTATGGTAACGGATGACTACACTTGTCATGGTAAGTGTTGACTAATGTATAGAATTGTTGAATCAATATGTTGTATACCTGAAACTGATATAGCATTGCATATTAATTATACTTCAATAAAAAGAGTCATAAAAAGGAAAAAAAAAAGAAAAGAAAAAAAAAGATGGGAAATTTTAGTTGTCAACAAACAATTTAGAGGAGATCCATAGTTTCTCAAAATTTTTATGGAAATATACAGTTCAAAATGTGAAGACAATTGATTATATCATTTAATTACAGGCTAAGGAATCCTGGGTTAATAATTCCCAAATTTCTGTGGCTTAGAACAGTGAAGATGGTTTATATCTCATTTGTGTTACTCGTGACTCTATTCCATGCTCTTTTCTGACCAGGATCCAGGTCAAGGAACTGCCCCTACTTGGGACATGGCTGTGCTCATAGCAAAGGGAAAAGAGAGATCGTGAAAACATGGGTACATTCTTAAGGCTTTAACTTGGAAATGGCACCATGATTTTCATCACATTTTATGGACAAAACCAAACCACATGGCCAGGCCTGATCTTAGGGGAACAGGAAACAAAATTCTCCCATTGGAGGGATCAGGAAATATTTGAGAACACAGTCTACAGAATTATAGATACTCACTTATAATAGGTGAAATGTGGATGGGCCCAGTGGAAAAGGAAGAGCAAAAAAAGAAAGATAAAGATGAGCCTTGGTATGAAAATAGAGGCACCAGGACACCAGTGAGGATGCAGCTAAGTGAATAGGGCCTTACTTATTTGGACTGACCCTTTTTTTTTTCTTTTTCTTTTTTTTTTTTTTTTTACTTCTTTCAAATGATTTCAGTTACAGTCATTTAAATCCTTCATGAACAAAGTTTTTAGGCTGCTGACACATACATGAATCAAGTCCAATCAATAGTGGATTTTTTATCAAACACTTGTGAAATTGATGTTTTTGATTGGCAGGTTTGTTTCATTTGTAACTTTCCAGAAGTACAACTTCACCACTTGCCATTGTGTGAAATGATTTGTTCATCTATTTGAAAACAGCATGTAAGAAAATTGTCAGGGAAAATGATGAGACAACAAATTCTGTTTTGAAATCCTAAAAGTTTCTCAGCATAGCAAACTTCATAGAAACCTTCTGGAATTCTTGATGAGAACTTTAGGATCAGTCAGTCACCCAAGTTTTAATGCCAATCTGTAACATAAATGCTTCCAATATTCAAAGCTGTTCTGTCATTTGATATATTTTAATGTCGAATCTCACCTCCTACAACTGTATTGGGAGATTTTGCCACATGAAAATTTCATATGAAGTTCCCAAAATTATTATGTGTTTAACATATTTAAACATTTTTTTTCCTTTAATTTCAATCTGGAGTAGTAGAAAGATTGATTATAGTTTAAAGAAAGCTTAGGAAAAAAACATGATCATGAACCACTCTGTCTTTATTCTCTTTTACTCTCAATAAACTTAATCTGTAGTTACTATAACATAATGTCCTGCTTTGTATCTTGAATATAAATGACCTTTTCCCTCGGGAATCCTGCATGCAAAGTATTTAGAATTGAGCCAGCCATACAGTAGGCACTCAGTAAACATTAGCTAACAAAAACAGTAAAAGCAATCCCGACATTTAATGAACTGAGGAAGATGGTTAGGCAACTGAGTGCCACAGGGAAGAACTGAAACCCTATTTTGAAAAGTTAATTTTTGTTCTAGTGTGCAGAGTAATGGAAGTGGTGATTTGAGAGAGCTGATTTAGCCAGTGAGTCCAATCGGAAAGGTGATGTGGGCAGCAGGATTTGGAGGATCAGTTGTATTGGATGTTCTTCTCTGAAAGTCTCTCAGAACTTTTCCTGGTGGCCAGGCTCTGATTTTGAAGTATTGTGTTTCATCCTGGAAATTTTGTAAATGGAACTAGAATCAGGAATATTTTACTTGTTCTGCTTTATAAAGGTAGTCAAATAATTGTGTGTATTTATTTATTTATTTGTTTGTTTGTTTATTTATATTATGTTCAGTTAGCCAACATATAGTACATCATTAGTTTTTGATGTAATGTTCAACGATTCATTAGTTGTGTATAACACCCTGATGTTCATAGCATCTTCTACGTCTTAAAATTCTCCCCTTGAGCTTTTGAGAAATACAGTGATGATTCCAAGATCATCCAGCCAAAAGTGATGGAATTGGACCAAGAAGCCAGGCATGACTACACATCTAGACTTCTTTTTACTCAGCTATGATTGTTGTGTTACTGAAAGGTAATCAAAATCTCACTTTTTGAAGGCTTGTCCCCATATCAAAAACAATTGCTATGATACTGAGTCATCTTCTGCTAGGACATTCCTACAAGATTCTTGGAGACAGTTATTTGTCCTATTTTGCCCATTAGTAAGTACAACCTAATTGTATATAACTTTCCATCTACGCAAACAACGAATCATGGAACACTACATCAAAAACTGATGAAGTACTGTATGGTCACTAACATAACATAATAAAAAAAAATTAAACCTCAAAGAATTTTAACTGCTTGTGTTTCCAGGATTAGTAGGTTGGGCTCAGGACTCTGACATTATTTTGAAAACAAATTGGGCTCTTTCTCTAAAAGGTGATCAGTTTAGTCATTGCAAAGTCAATATTTCCTTTTTGAAATAGTTTGAATGTGATGGAAGTCTTTAAGTGTTTGTCTTAAAATATTAGCATAGCACCATTAAAAGGGGATGGTATAAATTTGAGAAGTAGGAAGAGAATACCTAATTTCTTTTGAAAAATTTTTGATGGCTATTACCCAAATTTTCCCAATTTAAACCTAATATGTACTGAATTGTCTTCCAGTATCCTCAATAGGGGGGAGGTAGAAAGAAACAATGTTTAATTGGATTGTAGATACATGACCCAACACTTGCCATTAAATCGGTGAAGAATCAGCCAAATCAGTTTGGTGTCTTAAAGGCAAAAACAACTCCTTGATTAACTAAATTTCTCACTTTTTAAGTTGGGCGGCTTTCTTGTTGCATGGATACAGTATCAGATAAAACTAAAAATTAGAGATTTTCTGCAAACCATATGAAGCATTTACAACATTTATCAAGGCAGCTCTTGTTGAACCTATTTGGAAGCAGCTGAACATGGTGGAGAAGACCCAATCAGCTTTGGGTCCTCTCAGCTCTACTTAGAGCTCCCTCTCTCTCGACTCCTGGTGACCCAGCTCCAGGAACCAGGCCCATCTGGTGTAGAGACACCTATTCTGTGTTGCATTCCTAGGGTGTCTGTCCTCTAATCCTACCTGAGATAGTAACTAATAATGACTGCCAGCTCTCAGCTTCCAGGGGCTCTTTGAGTTTTAATGAGAGATTAAAGGGAATAGCATCTCTAATGATTATATCTCAAGTAATGGTAGGTGAAATTTTGGGGGTTAGGGAATTCTCAAATCTTATCCCAAGATACCTGTGTTGCTATGGAGGCTGTTCATGCAATGAACACAGTTGATCAAAAACAGAGCCAAGGTCAGACAGTGAGCAATTTAGTCCAATTATTCATCTGGACTCCCACTATTATTCCTCTCTGATTTGCACGCATTAAGGATGAGTTTTGAGAATTTGATACCTATAAATGACAAGCTAGGGAAAGGAAGGATGAGGAATACAACCACAGATATTAACTGAGAACAAATATATCCTAAACACTGAACTCGGTACACAGGTGAGCAAAAAAAAGTAGGGTCTCTGTCCTCATGTTACTTGATAGGATAGTGATAGGAGCTAGAAAGTGATCAAACATGTACATACATACGATGAATTGCAGTAAATGCTGTGAGGGAAAATAAAAGGATGCTTTTGCCCAGGGGAAGATTATCTCACTGGTGAAGTTCACAGACTCTGGAGCCCAATGTCTGGATTCAAATTCCAGCTCACCTGTATGATTTTGTGTTTCCTCCCTCTGAGAATGTGCACAGTGTGGGGTCTTGCTGCCTTTGCCCTGATTTTATGCCCTTTTCTTGATGTGGGTGGTGGAGGGTGGTGCTCTGGTTCTGGATGTTAGCCCAGATCTAAACTGGCTCTTCTGAAAACTCTTCAAAGTTCTAATACTTAAGACTCTTCCACCAAACTCATAAAATTTTCTTGAAAGCTTACTGCAGGTAAATTATCAGTTTATTGTACCAACTCTTCAAATCCTTCTTGGTTAAGAGATCCATGCAATTAAAGCAAATGTATTAAAACATTTATACTTACTCAGTCTTAACAACAAAATTTCACGTCAAACCAAGAACAACCACTTAACCTATTGAAGAGCTAATTTAGTTTCAGCCCAACAATTTTGAAATAAGCACTTCCATAATAAAGTCTAAATTAGAGTAGCTCTTTTCTAGAAGTTACTGTGTATATATTTATAACTTTATAATATATGCTGTTATAGTTGATTTAATATTCTGTTATTTCCAACTGGCATTAAATTCATTCTGTTTATTTGACTTCGGGATTCATAAGTGTCAGTGACCCTTTGCTCATGTTTCATGCTCTTTATACAGTGAGTGAAGGGAGTGGCCCTGAGTCTGATTTGTAGCTGTGGTGATGATATCTTTTTAATTCCCAGAATATATTTAGGAAGATGCACATGTAAATCATAGTCATATCTGAGGAATAAAAACACTAAAAAGAACAAAGTAGTTGGTGGTTGAAATGTAAAAGGCAGACTGATGTGGGGGAGAGATCAGAAAGTTCTTCATTAGTACTTTCTAAAAAAATTTTTTAAAAATTTTATTATGTTAGTCACCATACAATACATCTTAGTTTTTGATGTGGTGATCCACAATCCATTGTTTTAATATAACACCCAGTGGTCCATGCAGTACGTGCCCTCCTTAATACCCATCACTGGGCTAACCCATCCCCCCCCTCCTCCCCTCTAAAACCCTGTTTGTTTCTCATAGTAATAGTCTCTCATTGTTCATCTCCCCCTCTGATTCCCCCCCTTCATTTTTCCCTTCTCCTAATGTCCTCCATGCTATTCCTTATGTTCCACAAATAAGTGAAACTATATGATAATTGACTTTCTGTGCTTGACTTATTTCACTTAGCATAAGCTCCTCCAATCCCATCCATGTTGATGCAAAAGTTGGGTATTCATCCTTTCTGATGGCTGAGTAATAGTCCATTGTATATATGGACCACATCATATTGATCCATTCATCTGTTGAAGGGCATCTCAGTTCTTTCCACAGTTTGGCTATTGTGGACATTGTTGCTATGAATTTTGGGGTGCATATGGCCCTTCTTTTCACTACATCTGTGTCTTTGGGGTAAATACCCAGGAGTGCAATTGCTGGGTCATAGGGTAGCTCTATTTTTAATTTTTTGAGGCACGTCCACACTGTTTTCCAAAGTGACTGTACCAACTTGCATTCCCACCAACAGTGTAAGAGGGTACCCCTTTCTCCACAACCTCTCCAACATTTGTTGTTTCTTTCCCTGTCCATTTTTTGCCATTCTAACTGGTGTAAGGTGGTATCTCAATGTGGTTTTGATTTGAATTTCCCTGATGGCTAATGATGATGAACATTTTTTCATGTGTCTGTTAGCCATTTGTATGTCTTCAGAGAAGTATCTTTTCATGTCTTCTGTCCATTTTTTTGATTTGATTATTTGTTTTTTGGGTGTTGAGCTTGAGAAGTTCTTTATAGATCTTAGATACCAGCCCTTTATCTGTGGTGTCATTTGCAAAGATCTTCTCCCATTCTGTGGGTTGCCTCTTTGTTTTGTTGACTGTTTCCTTTGCTCTGCAGAAGGTTTTTATCTTGATGAAGTCCCAAAAGTTCATTTTTGCTTCTGTTTCACTAGCTTTTGGAGATGTATCTTGAAAGAAGTTGCTGTGGCCAATGTCCAAGAGGTTCCTGCCTATGTTTTCCTCTAGGATTTTGATGGATTCCTGTCTCACATTGAGGTCTTTCATCCATTTTGAGTTTATCTTTGTGAATGGTGTTAGAGAATGGTCGAGTTTCATTCTTCTGCATGTGGCTGTCCAATTTTCCCAGCACCATTGATTGAAGAGACTGTCTTTTTGCATTGCATGTTTTTTCCTGCTTTGTCGAAGATTATTTGACCATAGAGTTGAGGGTCCATATCTGGGCTCTCTATTCTGTTCCATTGGTCTGTATGTCTGTTTTTGTGCCAGTACCATGCTGTCTTGGTGATCACTGCTTTGTAATATAGCTTGAAATTGGGCAACGTGACGCCCCCAGCTTTGTTTATCTTTTTCAACATTTTGTTGGCGATTCGGGGTCTTTTCTGATTCCATGCAAGTTTTAGGATTGTTTGTTCCAGCACTTTGAAAAATGTCACTGGAATTTTGATTGGGATGGCGCTGAAGGTATAGATTGCTCTGGGTAGCATAGACATTTTAACAATGTTTATTCTTCCGATCCATGAGCATGGGATGTTTTTCCATCTTTTTGTGTCTTCCTTGATTTCTTTCATGAGTGTTCTGTAGTTCCTAGAGTATAGATCCTTTGCCTCTTTGGGTAGGTTTATTCTGAGAGGTATCTTATGGTTTTTGGTGCTGTTGTAAATGGAATCGTTTCTCTAATTTCTCTTTCTACAGTTGCACTGTTAGTGTATAAGAAAGCAACTGATTTCTGTGCATTGGTTTTGTATCCTGCCACATTACTGGATTGCTGTATGAGTTCTAGTAATTTGGGGGTGGAGTCTTTTGGGTTTTCCACAGAAAGTATCATGTCATCTACCAAAAGAGAGAGTTTGACTCCTTCTTTGTCAATTTGAATACCTTTTATTTCTTTTTTTTGTCTGATTGCTGTTGCTAGGACTTCTAGTACTATGTTGAACAATAGTGGTGAGAGTGGGCATCCTCATTGTGTTCCTGATCTTAAGGGAAAGGCTCTCAGCTTTTCCCCGTTGAGGATGATATTCACTGTGGGTTTTTCATAGATGGATTTTATGAGCTTGAGGAATGTTTCCTCTATCCCTATACTCTGGAGAGTTTTAATCAGGAAAGGATGTTGTATTTTGTCAAATGATTTTTCTGCATCAATTGAGAGGACCATATTGTTCTTCTCCCTCCTCTTATTAATGTGTTCTATCACAGTGATTGATTTGTGAATGTTGAACCACCCTTGCATCCCAGGGATAAATCCCACTTGGTCATGGTGGATGATCCCTTTAATGTATTGTTGGATCCTATTTGCTAGGATTTTGTTGAGGATTTTGGAATCCATATTCATCAGGGATATCGGTCTGAAATTCTCCTTTTTGATGGGGTCTTTGCCTGGTTTGGGGATTAAGGTAATGCTGGCCTCATAGAATGAGTTTGGAAGTTTTCCTTCTGTTTCTATTTTTTGAAACAGCTTCAGTAGAATAGGTATTATTTCTTTGAATGTTTGGTAGAATTCCCCAGGGAATCCATCAGGCCCTGGACTCTTGTGTTTTGGGAGGTTTTTGAAAACTGCTTCAATCTCGTTACTGGTTATTGGCCTATTCAGGTTGTCCATTTCTTCCTGTTTCAGTCTTGGCAGCTTATAGGTTTCCAGGAAGGCCTCCATTTCATCCAGATTGCTCAGTTTATTGGCATATAGTTGTTGATAATAATTTCTAATAATTGTTTCTATTTCCTTGGTGTTAGTCGTGATCTCTTCCCTTTCATTCATAATTTTATTAATTTGGGTCCTTTCTCTTTTCTTTTGGATAAGTCTGGCCAGTGGTTTATCGATCTTATTAATTCTTTCAAAGAACCAACTTCTAGTTTCGTTGATCTGATCTACGTGTTTTTGGTTTCTAATTCATTGATCTCTGCTCTAATTTTAATTATTTCTCTTCTAATGTATGTCTTAGGCATCGTTTGTTGCTTTTTCTCTAGTTCTTTAAGGTGTAGAGTTAGTTGGTGAATTTGGGATTTTTCTATTTTTTTGAGTGAGGCTTAGATGGCTATGTATTTCCCCCTTAGGACTGCCTTTGCAGTATCCCATAGGTTTTGGTCCGATGTGTTTTCATTCTCATTGATTTCCATAAATTGTTTAAGTTCTTCTTTGATTTCCTGGTTGACCCAAACATTCTTGAGCAGAGTGGTCTTTAGCTTCCAAGTGTTTGAATTTCTGCCAAACTTCTTCTTGTGATTGAGTTCCAGTTTTAGAGCATTGTGGACTGAGAATATGCAGGGAATAACCTCAATCTTTTGGTATCGGTTGAGACCTGATTTGTGACCCAGTATGTGGTCTATTCTGGAGAAAGTTCCATGTGTGCTCTAGAAGAATGAGTATTCTGTTGTTTTAGGGTGGAATATTCTGTAAATATCTATGAGGTCCATCTGGTCCAATGTATCATTCAAAGCTCTTGTTTCCTTGTTGATTCTCTGCTTAGATGATCTGTCCATTGCTGAGAGTGGAGTATTGAGGTCTCCTACAATTAACATATTGTTATCAATAGGACTCTTTATTTTGGTTAACAGTTGGCTTGTATAGATGGCTGCTCCCATGTTGGGGGCAAGGATATTTACAATTGTTAGATCTTCTTGTTGGATAGATGCTTTAAGAATGATAGAGTGTCCTTCTGTGTCTCTAACTACAGTCTTTAGTTTAAAATCTAATTTGTCTGTTATAAGAATTGGTACCCCAGCTTTCTTTTGAGGTCCGCTGGTATGGAAGATGGATCTCCATCCCTTCACTTTCAGTCTGGATGTATCTTTAGGTTCAAAATGAATCTCTTGTATACAGCCTATGGATGGGTCCTGTCTTTTTATCCAATCTGCAACCCTGCGCCATTTTATGGGAGTGTTTAGGCCATTCACGTTGAGAGTGATTATTGAAAGATATGAATTAATTGTCATGTTGCCTGTGAAGATGTTGTTTTTATAGATTGTCCCTGTAAATTTCTCTTGTATAACACTCTTGGGGTCTTTCTCCTTTTGTAGAAACCCCTTAATATTTCTTGCAGGGCCGGCTTAGTGGTCACATATTCTTTCAGTTTCTTCCGGTCGTGGAAGCTCTGCATCTCTCCATCCATTCTAAATGACATCCTCGCCGGATAAAGTATTCTTGGCTGCATGTTTTTCTCATTTAGTACCCTGAATATGTCTTGCCAGGCCTTTCTGGCTTGCCAGGTCTCTGTGGATAGGTCTGACATTATTCTGAGGTTCCTCCCTCTGTACCTAAGGAATCTCTTCCCCCTAACTGCCCTTAAGATGGTTTCCTTGGTTCTAAAATTTGCAAGTTTTACTATTATATGCTGGGGTGTTGGCCTCTTTTCCTTGATCTTGGGAGGGGTCCTCTCTGCCTCTAGGACTCGAATGTTTGTTTCATTCCCCAGATTAGGGAAGTTCTCAGCTATGATTTGCTCAAATACATCTTCCAGTCCTCTCTCTCTCTCCACTCCCTCTGGGATTCCAATAATTCTGACATTGGAATGTTTGATGGTGTCACTTATTTCTCTGATTCTATTTTCATGGATTTTGAGTTGTTTTTCCCTGGCCTCCTCTTTCCCCTTTTTATCTATTATATTGTCTTCCAGGTCACTTATTCGTTCTTCTGCCTCAGTTACCCTAGCTGTTAGATTATCTAGATTGGATTGGATCTCACTGATAGCATTTTTAAGTTCTGCCAATTCACCTTTTATTTCTGCCCTTACAGACTCTGTGTTGCCATTAATTGATTTATCCATTCTAGCCATTGTCTTCACAATTGCTAGCCTGAATTCCATCTCCAACATCTTGGTTATATCTGCATCCATTTGTAAATCTGCAGCATAAGTCATAATCTCTGAGTCTTTTCTATTTTGGGGGTTCCTCCTCCTAGTCATTCTGTTGATGGGTGTTTGAGGGAATGTATAGAGTCCAAATTATTGACCAGAACCCAAGCAAGATGCACCTGTGTTCTTGGGATCTTAGGGTTGCTGGCCTCTTGTTTTCCCAGCCTGTCTTCTGGGGGAGCGGCCTGCCGCACTGTTACTCAGGCAACCCTGTTTGGGCAGAGTTGCCCTGCCCCCCTGTGGCCGGGGATGGGCTCAGTGGGAATCAGTTTGGGGGGCTTTTGTTCTCTGGCGGCTTTCCCTGGCGGCTTTCCGCATCTCTTCCGCGAGTCAGAGCAGAAGAGACCGTTTCCAACCCTCTGTCTCAGAGCAGAGGGATTGCAGTCTGTTCTTCAGTGAGCTCTCCAGGCCACACTGTCTGCATTTCTGTCTGTGCTGCTATAAACTGCAGCGTCCTGGGTTGTGCACCCTTCCGCAGCACCCCCAGTCCTGCCTCCAGGTCGGAGCACATCTCTGCCCTTTGTGCTTCTAAAACCGCCAACCACTCCCAGTTCACACGAGCGACCCCACCACTCTGGGTTTCCATCCAGGGGGCTGCAGTTTGCAGGCGCAACCCTGCTGCTCAGGGTTTCCACCCCGGGGGCTGCCCTAAAGTCCTTTCCCCACCCCATTGGTCTGTGAGTCTCTGCCCCGTCTGCAGCGCGCGAGGCTGTCACTCACCAGCGGTGTAGGATCCCCACGGTCAGGCACCCTCCCACTGCCGTTTATCCTCCGATATCTGCCTGCAGAATCCAATGAGTGTCCATTTAAATGAAATCAACCACAGGCCCCAAAAGGCAATCACAGAGACCCTTAATTATTTTAAAAATTAAATTAAAATAATTAAAAATAATTATTTTCCTCTTGTCTTAAGTCCTTAATATTTGTAGGTGTGGACAGTACTTATATTTGGCTGATGTAGCCAGCATTCCATGGGAGCAGATATCCTGTATCAAGGCAACAACACTTATTTTATCAGCATTCCATTGAAAATGCTGCTGTCAACTCAGCCATTAGCTTCATTTTGCAAACTGATTCTCTTTATAGTTACCCATATTGGATGACAGAGTTTCAAAAGGGAAGAAGTGGAAGAAAGAAGTATGCCTGCTGAGATAATTGCACTCGTCTGTCTCCACAGGATATAAAATATCTCCTTTATCCATTCATTCTTCTAAGCATGCTATTTCAGAGTGCAGGTCAGCTAAGAACTCAAATGTTAAAAAGCCCAGATGATATTTCCAGAGCAATACATTACCCAACTTTTGAGCTAGTACAGACAAGGTGACCGATGGCTGGTGGGTTGGTCATATGCCCCAGAGAAGTGTATAGTCATGCTTGAAAGTGAGTCCTCTGGGTTGCAGTTTTGAAACTATGGTTTGTTTGCTACAGAACAAGCCAACCATGGTTCCTTCATGCAACGCTTGTGTTCCATGCAGCTAGAGGTGAAGCAAGGATGTGTTTTCTTCTTTCTCTTCCTCAAGTTTGAGTAGCATTTAGTTTGCTATTTGAGCAGGAATATTAGCTCCCCTTATAGATGGGGGTGTCAGGAGATAAGAACTCGTGCTCTCCCCAGCTCTTCCTTATGAAGAAATCTTGATGTTACTTTTGGTGATGCAACTCCTCCTTTAGATTATAGGGGTTTTGTTAGAGGGTAACATGGACAGTTTTTTTCAGTTTAATACAATATGAGAATAGGAAGGAGGCAGGAGGGGGCAGTGCTCATGGGAGAGGAAAAAGAGGCAAGGAGAGAAAGGCAGAAATGAGAGATTTGGAATTGCAAATCTGTGGTTAAAAAGAACAGCTATGGAGGTACCAATTTCTCTGTGTTTTCAAGGCCTGTACAGCGAATAGACATGTGTGGAGCCCTCCCCAACCGTTCTGCACGACTGAGTCTTCCCCTGAGTGTGATCTTAAACAACCCTATCCCATCTCCTGGCCTTCCTCCCTGCCTTCCATTTTAGAAATACCAGGGAGACGAAGTCTGATTATATGCCCAGGATAGCATGAAAATAAGGGAAGTTTTCTTTAAGAAAAAAAAAAAGAAATAAAACAGCCATTGATTTTTAGGCAGTAGTCCCCCTGCTCAGGGCAGGGCCAAACTCCCTCTGTTTTCATGATACCTCAGCAGCTGCTGTTCTAAGATCTCACAAACCTGGCCTCATGTGAAGGGGTTGGAGATACTAGAAGATGATTAGAACAGTGTGGAGTGTTAAATAGTTTCTCTATTGTAAATATTATTGTATGATGCTTAAAAATGCTTTTCTCCAAAAAGACTGGACTTTTGAGGGACAATTTCTGTGGAGTTTGGATAAGCAGGAGAGATGTCTGCAACAGGGTGCTTGGGGCTACTAGGGAAGCATTTTTATTTACATGATGATAGCAGTAATACCATGTGAGTTAGTTAGAGGGTAGAGGTAGAGGGTAAGTTAGAAGGATTTCATATCACCAGGTAAGGAACTGAGCATTTCATATGCCTGAGTATATTTGTCTAATTAAAAAATCATTTTGGAAATAAGACTTTATATTTCAGAGTTTGTCTTATATCCAGGCCAGTACGATTTAGTCTTTAATGATGGCCCTTCTATAAGTTCTGAAAATATTCCTCGAGTATGGATTTTACTAATTTGTAAGGGATTGCTAGATAATTCTTCCAACTCATGTCCTGCTTCCCTGAGGCATTTCCAACTTTAAAGTCACTATTTCTCTTTTTCACTAACTAGATGTGTTTGGTATTGCAGGGGTATTATAATTGCTGAGACCCTAGCCTTCCTTCCAACTTCTCAGGTGGGTGGTAACCTATAGAAGCCCTTGTGGCTACTCTATTTTTACTGGGATTGAAGCATTATAATTTGATTCTGAAATTTCCTCATACATACTATAGTGAAAAATTTTAGAAATATTTTCACCATTTTTATTAAAATGGAACATACATTATAACGACTGTAGAACTTAGAATAAGCTCTGGTAAACAGAGGTATATATTGCCGAATTTATTATCTTGGGTTCCTAGTACCTTGTGCAAAATATCTATTCTGACAGAGACTTCTAATATTCTCCCAATCCAGTGCTCCTCTCTTTCCAGACACATGGGAGAATTGCAGTTGCATAAGTAGTTACTGCCATTGAATTGTGAGCAGAAGAAACATGTGTCTCTTCAGGGCTAGAGCATTTATTTGCTGGTGTGTGACTCTCTAGCTCTGCCCATTCCTTCCAGTGGGAGACCTGAAGCATCGTGGAGAAATGGTGGCATCTCCAGATGCGATAACCACAGGGAACAAAACTGATCTGCCAGTCTATACTGTGCATATAGTAGGATTGACAAATAAACTTTTGTATTTTTAAGTTACTGAAATTTCTGGGATTCTTTGTTAGTGCAACATAACCTAACCTATTCTAACTACCATATGCTTCTTCACTAACATACACAGATGATGGCCTGTGGACAAATCTGGCATGCTGTCTATATTTAAAAACTTCTTTATTTTCTGTACTTTTTTTCTTGTGGTAAAGTAGATCTAATATACATTTTACCTTTTATTTAATTTTATTTTATTATGTTATGTTAGTCGCCATACAATACATCATTAGTTTTTGATGTAGTGATCCACGATTCATTGTTTTCGTATAACACCCAGTGCTCCATGCAATACGTGCCGTCCTTAATACCCATCACTGGGCTAACCCATCTGCCCACCCCCCTCCCCTCTAAAACCTTGTTTGTTTCTCAGAGTCCATAGTCTCTCATGGTTGTCTCCCCCTCCGATATCCCCCCTTAATTTTCCCT
The DNA here is from genome assembly GCF_011800145.1 of Mirounga leonina. NCBI lineage: Eukaryota > Metazoa > Chordata > Mammalia > Carnivora > Phocidae > Mirounga > Mirounga leonina. The sequence continues at coordinate 57,392,356 of NW_023270316.1, read as the reverse complement.
TCCTTCTCCTAATGTCCTCCATGCTATTCCTTATGTTCCACAAATAAGTGAAACCATATGATAATTGACTTTTTCTGCTTGACTTATTTCACTTAGCATAATCTCCTCCAGTCCCATCCATGTTGATGTAAAAATTGGGTATTCATCCTTTCTGATGGCTGAGTAATAGTCCATTGTATATATGGACCACATCATCTTGATCCATTCATCTGTTGAAGGGCATCTCGCCTCTTTCCACAGTTTGGCTATTGCGGACATTGCTGCTATGAACACTGGGGTGCATATGGCCCTTCTTTTCACTACATCTGTGTCTTTGGGGTAAATACCCAGGAGTGCAATTGCTGGGTCATAGGGTAGCTCTATTTTTAATTTTTTGAGGCACGTCCACACTGTTTTCCGAAGTGGCTGTACCAACTTGCATTCCCACCAACAGTATAAGAGGATTCCCCTTTCTCCACAACCTCTCCAACATTTGTTGTTTCTTGCCTTGTCAGTTTTTGCCATTCTAACTGGTGTAAGGTGGTATCTCAATGTGGTTTTGATTTGAATTTCCCTGATGGCTAATGATGATGAATATTTTTTCATTTGTATGTCTTTTTTTGAGAAGTGTGTTCATGTCTTCTGTCCATTTTTTGACTTGATTATTTGTTTTTTGGGTGTTGAGTTTGAGAAGTTCTTTATAGATCTTAGATATCAGCCCTTTATCTGTAGTGTTATTTGCAAAGATCTTCTTGCATTCTGTGGGTTGCCTCTTTGCTTTGTTGACTGTTTCCTTTGCTCTGCAGAAGCTTTTATCTTGATGAAGTCCCAAAAGTTCATTTTTGCTTTTCTTTCCCTTGCGTTTGGAGATGTACCTTGAAAGAAGTTGCTGTGGCCAATGTCCAAGAGGTTCCTGCCTATGTTCTCCTCTAGGATTTTGATGGATTCCTGTCTCACATTGAGGTCTTTCATCCATTTTGAGTTTATCTTTGTGAATGGTATTAGAGAATGGTCGAGTTTCATTCTTCTGCATGTGGCTGTCCAATTTTCCCAGCACCATTGATTGAAGAGACTGTCTTTTTTCCATTGCATGTTTTTTTCCTGCTTTGTCGAAGATTATTTGACCATAGAATTGAGGGTCCATATCTGGGCTCTCTATTCTGTTCCATTGGTCTATATGTCTGTTTTTGTGTCAGTACCATGGTGTCTTGGTGATCACAGCTTTGTAATATAGCTTGAAATCGGGCAATGTGATGCCTCCAGCTTTGTTTGTCTTTTTCAACATCTCCTTGGTGATTCAGGGTCTTTTCTGATTCCATACAAATTTTAGGATTGTTTGTTCCAGCACTTTGAAAAATGTCATTGGAATTTTGATTGGGATGGCGTTGAAGGTATAGATTGCTCTGGGCAGCATAGACATTTTAACAATGTTTATTCTTTCAATCCATGAGCATGGAATGTTTTTCCATCTTTTTGTGTCTTCTTCGATTTCTTTCATGAGTGTTCTGTAGTTCCTAGAGTATAGATCCTTTGCCTCTTTGGGTAGGTTTATTCTGAGAGGTATCTTATGGTTTTTGGTGCTATTGTAAATGGAATCGTTTCTCTAATTTCTCTTCCTACAGTTACGTTGTTAGTGTATAAGAAAGCAACTGATTTCTGCGCATTGATTTTGTATCGTGCCACATTACTGAATTGCTGTATGAGTTCTAGTAATTTGGGGGTGGAGGCTCTTGGGTTTTCCACAGAAAGTATCATGTCATCTACCGAGAGAGAGTTTGACTCCTTCTTTGCCAATTTGAATACTTTTATTTCTTTTTTTTGTCTGATTGCTGTTGCTAGGACTTCTAGTACTATGTTGAACAATAGTGGTGAGAGTGGGCATCCTCATCGTGTTCCTGATCTTAAGGGAAAGGCTCTCAGCTTTTTCCTATTTAGAATGATATTTGCTGTGGGTTTTTCATAGATGGATTTTATGAACGTGAGGAATGTGCCCTCTACCTGTATACTTTGAAGAATTTTAATCAGGAAAGGATGTTGTATTTTGTCAAATGATTTTTCTGCATCAATTGAGAGGACCATATGGTTCTTCTCCCTCCTCTTATTAATGTGTTTTATCACATTGATTGATTTGTGAATGTTGAACCACCCTTGCATCCTGGGGATAAATCTCACTTGGTTGTGGTGGATGATCCTTTTAATGTATTGTTGGATCCTATTAGCTAGGATTTTGTTGAGAATTTTGGAATCCATATTCATCAGGGATATTGGTCTGAAATTCTCCTTTTTGATGGGGTCTTTGCCTGGTTGGGGATTAAGGTTATGCTGGCCTCATAGAATGAGTCTGGAAGCTTTCCTTCTGTTTCTATTTTTGAAACAGCTTCAGGAGATAGGTATTATTTCTTCTTTGAATGTTTGGTAGAATTCCCCAGGGAATCCAACAGGCCCTGGACTCTTGTGTTTTGGGAGGTTTTTGATCACTGCTTCAATCTCATTACTGGTTATTGGCCTATTCAGGTTGTCAATTTCTTACTCTTTCAGTCTTGGCAGCTTATGGATTTCCAGGAAGGCATCCATGTCTTCTGGGTTGCTTAATTTATAGGCATATAGTTGTTGATAATAATTTCTAATTGTTTCTATTTCCTTGGTGTTAGTCGTGATCTCTCCCCTTTCATTCATAATTTTATTAATTTGGGTCCTTTCTCTTTTCTTTTGGATAAGTCTGGCCAGTGGTTTATCAATATTATTAATTCTTTCAAAGAACCAACTTCTAGTTTCGTTGATCTGATCTACTGTGTTTCTGGTTTCTAATTCATCGATCTCTGCTCTAATCTTAATTGTTTCTCTTGTAATCCGTGGCTTAGGCATCGTTTGTTGCTTTTTCTCTAGTTCTTTAAGGTGTAGAGTTAGTTGGTGAATTTGGGATTTTTCTATTTTTTTGAATGAGGCTTGGATGGCTATGTTTTTCCCCCTTAGGACTGCCTTTGCAGTATCCCATAGGTTTTGGACCAATGTGTTTTTGTTCTCATTGGTTTCCATGAATTGTTTAAATTCTTCTTTGATTTCTTGGTTGACCTAAACATTCTTGAGCAGAGTGGTCTTTAGCTTCCAGGTTTTTAAATTTCTTCCAAATTTTGTCTTGGGATTAAGTTCCAGTTTTAAAGCATTATGGTCTGAGAATATGCAGAAATAATCTCAATCTTTTGGTATGAGATTGAGACCTGATTCGTGACCCAGTATGTGGTCTATTCTGGAGGAAGTTCCATGTGCGCTCTAGAAGAATGAGGATTCTGTTGTTTTAGGGTGGAATGTTCTGTATATATCTATGAGGTCCATCTGGTCCAGGGTGTCATTCAAAGCTCTTGTTTCTTTGTTGATTTTCTGCTTAGATGATCTTTCTATTGCTGAGAGTGGAGTATTGAGGTCTTCTACAATTAACATATTGTTATCAATATGACTCTTTATTTTGGTTAACAGTTGACTTGTATAGATGGCTGCTCCCATGTTGATGGGCATAGATATTTACAATTGTTAGATCTGCTTGTTGGATAGACCCTTTAAGAATGATCTAGTGTCCTTCTGTGTCTCTAACTACAGTCTTTAGTTTAAAATCTTATTTGTCTGATAGAGGAATTGCTACCCCAGCTTTCTTTTGAGGTCTCCATCCCTCACTTTCAGTCTGGATGTACCTTTAGGTTCAAAATGAGTCTCTTGTAGACAGCCTATGGATGGGTCCTGTCTTTTTATCCAATCTGCAACCCTGTGCCATTTTATGGGAGCATTTAGGCCATTCACGTTGTGAGTGATTTTTGAAAGATATGAATTTATTGTCGTCATGTTGCCTGTGAAGACCTTGTTGCTATAGATTGTCTCTGTAAATTTCTGTTGTATATCATTCTTGGGGTCTTTCTCATTTTATAGAACCCCCCTTAATATTTCTTCCAGGGCTGGCTTAGTGGTCACATATTCTTTCAGTTTCTGCTGGTCATGGAAGCTCTGCATCTCTCCATCCATTCTAAATGACATCCTTGCTGGATAAAGTATTCTTGGCTGCATGTTCTTCTCATTTAGTACCCTGAATATGTCTTGCCAGGCCTTTCTGGCTTGCCAGGTCTCTGTGGATAGGTCTGATGTTCCTCCCTCTGTACATAAGGAATCTCTTCCCCCTAACTGCCCTTAAGATGGTTTCCTTGGTTCTAAAATTGCAGGTTTTACTATTACATGCCAGGGTATTGGCCTGTTTTCATTGATCTTGGGAGGGGTCCTCTCTGCCTCTAGGACTCGAATGTTTGTTTCATTCCCCAGATTAGGGAAGTTCTCAGCTATGATTTGCTCAAATATATCTCCTAGTCCTCCCTCTCCACCTCCTCAGGCATCCCAATAATTCTGACATTGGAACGTTTCATGGTGTCACTTATTTCTCTGATTCTATTTTCATGGATTTTGAGTTTTTTCCCCTGGCCTCCTTTTTCCTTCTTGTCTATTAATTGGTCTTCTAGATCACTAATTCATTCTTCTGCCTTGCTTACCCTAGCTGTTAGATTTTCTAGAGTAGATTTGATCTCATTGATAGCATTTTTAAGTTCTGCCAGTTCAGCTTTCATTTCTGCCCTTAGAGACTCTATGTTGCCTTTAATCGATTTCTCCATTCTAGCTATTGTCTTCACAATTGCTACCCTGAATTCCATCTCTGACATCTTGGTTATATCTGTATCCACTTGTAAGTCTGTGGCAGAAGTCACAGTCTCTGAGTCTTTCCTTTTTTGGGGGTTCCTCCTCCTAGTCATTTGATTGGGGGGTGGTTGAGGGAATGTATAGAATCCAAATTATTGACCACAACCAAAGCAAGATGGACCTGTTTTCTAGGGCCAGCTAGGGAGGCTGGCCTCTTGTTTTCCCAGCCTGTCTTCTGGGGTGAGGAGCCTGCCACACCATTACTCAGGCAACCCTGTTCGGGCAGAGTTGCCCTGCCCCTGTGGTGGTGGATGGGCTCAGTGGAAACCAGTTTGAGGGGGCTTTTTTCTCTGGCAGCTTTCCCTGGTGGCTTTCCTTGTCTCCTCCAAGAGTCAGAGCAGAAGAGATCTTTTCCAACCCTCTGCCTCAGAGCAGAGAGATTGCAGTCTGTTCTTCAGTGAGCTTTCCAGACCACACTCTCTCAATTTCTGTCTGTGCTGCTATAAACTGCAGTGTCCTGGGTTGTGCGCCCCTCAGGAGCACTTCTAGTCCTTACCTCCAGGTCAGGGCATGTCTCTGCCCTTTGTGCTTCTGAAACCACCAGCCACCCCCAGTTCATAGGCATGGCCCTGTCGCTGTGGGTTTCCATCTAGGGGGGGCTGCCCTAAAGTCCTTTCACTGCTACTGGTCTGGGAGTCTGTGCCCTGTCCCTAGCGCAGGAGGCTATCACTTACTGGTGGTGTAGCTTTCCAGGCTTCCTCCCACTGCCCTTTATCCTCTGATATCTGCCCATGGAATCACAGCTCCCCGCTTCATATCCTGAAACCAACCGCCTGCGATATTCTGTTTGTAAAGATCCAGATCTATCTTCTTACATCTCAGGCTGATTTTGTAGGTTTTCAGAATGGTCTGGTAGATATCCAGCTCAGTTCCAGCAACCAGTTGGAATAGGGCCCCCTACTCCTGCATCATCTTTTCCTCCTCCCTACATTTTACCATTTTAACCATGTTTACAATTCAGTGGCATTAAGTCCATTCCCATTTTTGTGCTGCCATCATTATCATTCATCTTCAGAACTCTTTCATCTTCTCAATCAGAAAATTGGTAGCTCTTCAACTTCCATTCCGCCCTCCCTGCAGCCCCTTGTAATCACTCTTCTACTTTCCATTGCTATGAATTTGCTTTTCTCTGGGTACCTTATATAAGTGAATAATACAATATTTATCCTTTTGTACCTGGCTTATTTCACTTAACATGACATCCTTAAAGTTCATCCATGCTGTAGCATGTCAGAATCTCCTTCCTTTTTTTAAGATTGAATAATATTCCATTGTGTGTATATAATACTTTTGTTTACTTGGGTTGTTCCCACCTTTTGGCTATTGTGAATAATGCTGCTATGAACATTGGTGTACAAACAGCTGTTCGGGTCCTTACTTTAGTTTTTTGTTGGGTATATACCCAGAAGCAGAATATATCATATGGTATTCTATGTTTAACTTTCTTTGAGGAAGCACCATACTGTTTTCCACAGTGCCTGCATCATTTTACATTACCATGAGCAATGCAGGGTGGTTTGCCACATCTTTGCCAATATTTGCTATTTTCCATTTTATTTTAAATTAATTTTTTAAATACTAGCCATCCTAATGTGTATAAAGTGGTGTCTCATGGCTTTGATTTGAATTTTCCTAATGATTACATTTGTTGAGCATTTTTTCTGTGGCTATTGGTATATTTCTTTTGGAGAGATGTCTATTCAGGTCCTTTGCCCATTTTTGGATCAGGTTGTTTATGTTTCTTTTGAGTTGTTGCTGCCTGTTTTTGTTTTTTAATTTTTTATTGTTATGTTAATCACCATACATTACATCATCAGTTTTTGATGTAGTGTTCCATGATTCATTGTTTGTGCATAACACCCAGTGCTCCATGCAGAACGTGCCCTCTTTAGTACCCATCACCAGGATAACCCATCCTCCCACCCCCCTCCCCTGTAGAACCCTCAGTTTGTTTCTGAGTCCATCGTCTCTCATGGTTCGTCTCCCCCTCCGATTCCCCCCCTTCATTCTACCCCTCCTGCTATCTTCTTCTTCTTTTTTTTTTCTTAACATATATTGCATTATTTGTTTCAGAGGTACGGATCTGAGATTCAACAGTCTTGCACAATTCACAGTGCTCACCATAGCACATACCCTCCCCAGTGTCTATCACCCAGCCACCCATCCCTCCCACCCTACCTCCCCCTCCAGCAACTCTCAGTTTGTTTCCTGAGATTAAGAATTCCTCATATCAGTGAGGTCATATGATACATGTCTTTCTCTGATTGACTTATTTCGCTCAGCATAACACCCTCCAGTTCCATCCACGTTGTTGCAAATGGTAAGATCTCGTTCCTTTTGATGGCTGCATAATATTCCATTGTATATATACACCACATCTTTATCTATTCATCTGTCGATGGACATCTTGGCTATTTCCACAGTTTGGCTCTTGTGGACATTGTTGATATAAACATCGGGGTCCACATACCCCTTCGGATCCCTACATTTGTATCTTTGAGGTAAATACCCAGTAGTGCAATTGCTGGATCGTATGGTAGCTCTATTTTCAACTTTTTGAGGAACCTCCATACTGTTTTCCAGAGTGGATGCACCAGCTTGCATTCCTACCAACAGTGTAGGAGGGTTCCCCTTTTTCCATATCCCCGCCAACATCTGTCATTTCCTGACTTGTTAATTTTAGCCATTCTGACTGGTGTGAGGTGGTATCTCATTGAGGTTTTGATTTGGATTTCCCTGATGCCGAGAGATGTTCAGCACTTTTTCATGTGTCTGTTGGCCATTTGGATGTCTTCTTTGCAGAAATGTCTGTTCATGTCTTCTGCCCATTTCTTGATTGGATTCTTTGTTCTTTGGGTGTTGAGTTTGATAAGTTCTTTATAGATTTTGGATACTAGCCCTTTATCTGATATGTCATTTGCAAATATCTTCTCCCGTTCTGTTGGTTGTCTTTGGTTTTGTTGACTATTTCCTTTGCTGTGCAAAAGCTTTTTATCTTGATGAAGTTCCAGTAGTTCATTTTTGCCCTTGCTTCCCTTGCCTTTGGTGATGTTTCTAGGAAGAAGTTGCTGCGGCTGAGGTGGAAGAGGTTGCTGCCTGTGTTCTTTAGGATTTTGATGGACTCCTGTCTCACATTGAGGTCTTTCAACCATTTGGAGTCTATTTTGTATGTGTTGTAAGGATATGGTCCAGTTTCATTTTTCTTCATGTGGCTGTCCAATTTTCCCAACACCATTTGTTGAAGAGACTGTCTTTTTTCCATTGGACATTCTTTCCTGCTTTGTCAAAGATGAGTTGACCATAGAGTTGAGGGTCCATTTCTGGGCTCTCTATTCTGTTCCATTGATCTATGTGTCTGTTTTTGTGCCAGTACCATACTGTCTTGATGATGACAGCTTTGTAATAGAGCTGTAAGTTCGGAATTGTGATGCCACCAGCTTTTCTTTTCTTTTTCAACATTCCTCTGGCTATTTGGGGTCTTTTCTGGTTCCATACAAATTTTAGGATTATTTGTTCCATTTCTTTGAAAAAAGTGGATGGTATATTGATGGGGATTGCATTGAATGTGTAGATTGCTCTAGGTAGCGTTGACATCTTCACAATATTTGTTCTTCCAATCCATGAGCATGGAACGTTTTTCCATTTCTTTGTGTCTTCCTCAATTTCTTTCATGAGTATTTTATAGTTTTCTGAGTACAGATCCTTTGCCTCTTTGGTTAGAGTTATTCCTAGGTATCTTATGGGTTTTGGGTGCAATTGTAAATGGGAAGAAATTTCTCTTTCTTCTGTCTTGTTGTTGGTGTATACGAATGCCACTGATTTGTGTGCATTGATTTTATATCCTGCCACTTTACTGAATTCCTGTATGAGTTCTAGCAGTTTTGGGGTGGAGTCTTTTGGGTTTTCCACATAAAGTATCATATCATCTGCAAAGAGTGAGAGTTTGACTTCTTCTTTGCCAATTTGGATGCCTTTGATTTCTTTTTGTTGTCTGATTGCTGTGGCTAGGACTTCTAATACTATGTTGAATAGCAGTGGTGATAGTGGACATCCCCACTATGTTCCTGACCTTAGGGGGAAAGCTCTCAGTTTTTGCCCATTGAGAATGATATTCGCTGTAGGTTTTTCATAGATGGCTTTTATGATATTGAGGTATGTACCCTCTATCCCTATACTCTGAAGAGTTTTGATCAAGAAAGGATGCTGTACTTTGTCAAATGCTTTTTTGCATCTATTGAGAGGATCATATGATTCTTGTTCTTTCTTTTGTTAATGTATTGTATCACATTGATTGATTTGCGGATGTTGAACCAACCTTGTAGCCCAGGTATAAATCCCACTTGGTTGTGGTGAATAATCTTTTTAATGTACTGTTGGAACCTATTGGCTAGTATTTTGGTGAGAATTTTTGCATCCATGTTCATCAAGGATATTGGTCTGTAATTCTCCTTTTTTTTTTTTTTTTTTTAAGATTTTATTTATTTATTTGAGACAGAGAGAATGAGAGAGACAGAGAGCACATGAGAGGGGGGAGGGTCAGAGGGAGAAGCAGGCTCCTCGCCGAGCAGGGAGCCCGATGCGGGACTCGATCCAGGGACTCCAGGATCATGACCTGAGCCAAAGGCAGTTGCTTAACCAACTGAGCCACCCAGGCGCCCCTGTAATTCTCCTTTTTGATGGGGTCTTTGGTTTGGGGATCAAGGTAATGGTGGCCTCATAAAACGAGTTTGGAAGTTTTCCTTCCATTTCTATTTTTTGGAACGGTTTCAGAAGAATAGGTATTAATTCTTCTTTAAATGTTAGGTAGAATTCCCCTGGGAAGCCATCTGGCCCTGGGCTTTTGTTTGTTGGGAGATTTTTGATGACTATTTCAATTTCCTTAGTGGTTATAGGTCTGTTCAGGTTTTCTGTTTCTTCCTGGTTCAGTTTTGGTGCCTGATACATCTCTAGGAATGTACCCATCTTCAGGCTAACTAATTTGCTGGCATAGAGTTGCTCATAATATATTCTTATAATTGTTTGTATTTCTTTGGTGTTGGTTGTGATCTCTCCTCTTTCATTCATGATTTTGTTGATTTGGGTCATTTTTCTTTTTGATAAGTCTGGCCAGGGGGTTATCAATCTTATTAATTCTTTCAAAGAACCAGCTCCTAATTTCGTTGATCAGTTCTACTGTTCTTTTGGTTTCTATTTCATTGATTTCTGCTCTGATCTTTATTATTTCTCTTCTCTTGCTGGGGTTAGGCTTTATTTGCTGTTCTTTCTCCAGCTCCTTTAGGTGTACGGTTAAGTTGTGTACTTGAGACCTTTCTTGTTTCTTGAGAAAGGCTTGTATTGCTATATACTTTCCTCTTAGGACTGCCTTTGCTGCATCCCAAAGGTTTTGAACAGTTGTATTTTCATTGGTTTCCATGAATTTTTTTTTTAAAGATTTTATTTATTTATTTGATAGAGCGAGAGAGTACAAGCAGGGGGAACAGTAGAGGGAGAAGGAGAAGCAGGCTCCCTTCCAAGCAGGGAGCCAGATGTGGAGCTCAATCCCAGGACCCTGGGATCATGACCTGAGCCGAAGGCAGACGCTTAACCATCTGAGCCACCCAGGCACCCCTCCATGAATTTTTTTCATTCTTCTTTAATTTCCTGGTTGACCCATTCATTCTTTAGTAGGATGCTCTTTAGCCTCCACGTATTTGAGTTCTTTCCGACTTTCGTCTTGTGATTGAGTTCTAGTTTCAAAGCATTGTGGTCTGAAAATAGGCAGCGAATGATCCCAATCTTTTGGTACCAGTTGAGACCTGATTTATGACCTAGGATGTGATCAATTCTGGAGAATGTTCCATGGGCACTACAGAAGAATGTGTATTCCGTTGCTTTGGGATGGAATATTCTGAATATGTCTGTGAAGTCCATTCAGTCCAGTGTGTCATTTAAAATCTTTATTTTCTTGTTGATCTTTTGCTTAGATGATCTGTCCATTTCAGTGAGGGGGGTGTTAAAGTCCCCCACTATTATTTTTGTTAATGTGTTTCTTTGCTTTTGTTATTAATTGCCTTATATAATTGGCTGCTCCCATGTTAGGGGCATAGATATTTACAATTGTTAGATCTTCTTGTCGGATAGACCCTTTAAGTAGGGTATAGTGTCCTTCCTCATCTCTTATTACAGTCTTTGGTTTAAAATCGAATTTGTCTGATATAAGGATCACCACCCCAGCTTTCTTTTGGTGTCCATTAGCATGGGAAATGGTTTTCCACCCCCTCACTTTCAATCTGGGGGTGTCTTTGGGTCTAAAATGAGTCTCTTGCAGACAGCATATCAATGGATCTTGTTTTTTAATCCAGTCTGATAGCCTGTGTCTTTTGATTGCGGCATTTAGCCCATTTACATTCAGGGTAACTATTGAAAGATATGAATTTAGTGCCAAGTATTGCCTGTAAGGTGACTGTTACTGTATATTGTCTGTGTTCCTTTCTGGTCTATGTTGCTTTTAGGGTCTCTCTTTGCTTAGAGGACCCCTTTCAATATTCCTTGTAGGGCTGGTTTCGTGTTTGCAAATTCCTTTAGTTTTTGTTTGTCCTGGAAGCTTTTTTTCTCTCCTATTTTCAATGACAGCCTAGCTGGATATAGTATTCTTGGCTGCATATTTTTCTCATTTAGTGCTCTGAATATATCCTGCCAGTCCTTTCTGGCCTGCCGGGTCTCTCTGGATAGGTCTGTTGCCAATCTAATGTTTCTACCATTGTAGGTTACATATCTCTTCTCTGGAGCTGTTTTCAGGATTTTCTCTTTGTCTCTGAGACTCGTAAGTTTTACTATTAGATGTCGGGGTGTTGACCTATTTTTATTGTTTTTGAGAGGGGTTCTCTGTGCTTCCTGGGTTTTGATGCCTGTTTCCTTCCCCAAATTAGGGAAGTTCTCTGCTATGATCTGCTCCAGTATACCTTCTGCCCCTCTCTCTCTTTCTTCTCCTTCTGGGATCCCAATTATTCTAATGTTGTTTCATCTTATGGTATCGCTTATCTCTTGAATTCTGCCCTCGTGATCCAGTAGTTGTTTATGTCTCTTTTTCTCAGCTTCTTTATTTCCCATCATTTAGTCTTCTATATCACTGATTCTCTCTTCTGCCTCATTTATACTAGCAGTTAGCGCCCCCATTTTTGATTGCACCTCATTAATGTCCTTTTTGATTTTGACTTGGTTAGATTTTAGTTCTTTTATATCTCCAGAAAGGGTTTCTCTAATAACTTCCATGTTTTCTTCAAGCCCAGCTAGTATCTTTAAAGTGATTCTGAACTCTAGGTCCCACATCGTACTGATGTCCATATTGAGTATGTCCCTGGCAGTCTGTACTACCTCTTGTTCTTTTTTTTTTTTTTTAAAGATTTTATCTATTTATTTTTTTGAGAGAGAGAGAGAGAAACAGCATGAGAGGGGATAGGGTCAGAGGGAGAAGCAGGCTCCCTGCCGAGCCGGGAGCCAGATGCGGGACTCGATCCCAGGACTCTGGGATCATGACCTGAGCCGAAGGCAGTCGCTTAACCAACTGAGCCACCCAGGCGCCCACCACTTGCTCTTTTTGTTGAGGTGATTTTTTCCGTCTTGTCCTTTTGTCTAGAGGAGAATAGATTAATGAGTGAACAAAATACTAACAGGGTAACAATGTCCCCAGAAAATATACTCTAAACAAATCAGAAAAGACCTGAAGCTGGGGGAAAAGAAAGGGAAAGATAGAAAAAAGAAAAAGCAAAAAAAAAAAAGAAAAAAGATAAAAAGAAACAAAAACAGAACAAAGCAAAAAAACCCAGAATATGATCAAATATGATCAGGCTGGTGCATAGATCAGTGCCACACACTAGATTTTGGGTGTATTTTGGTCTGTTAGAAGAAAGTGCCTCCCAAAATTTTAAAGAAAGAAAAATTTATATATGTACAAAAATAAGGTTTGATTATGATGAAGGGATGGAATATGACTGTAAAGATGAAAATTATAAAACATTTTATAAAATGAATTGATAAGTTGTTTGAAAAAAGAAGAGGATTTAAAAAAAAAAGAAAAAAAAGGGAGAGAATGTGATCCGGCAGGAGAGTAGGAAAAAACCATACACTAGAGATTTAGGGCATATTTTGATCTGTTAGAAGAAACTATCTCAAAATTTTAAAGAGAGAACACTTATGTATATATGCCAAAAATATGGGTAACTACTATGAAGGGATAGAATATGACTCTAAAAATGAAAAATAAAAATGTTTTTTAAGAAAGGGATTGAGGGGCGCCTGGGTGGCTCAGTCGTTAAGCGTCTGCCTTCGGCTCAGGTCATGACCAGGGTCCTGGGATCGAGTCCCCACATCGGGCTCCCTGCTCAGTGGGAAGCCTGCTTCTCCCTCTCCACTCCCCCTGCTTGTGTTCCTGCTCTTGCTGTCTCTCTCTGTCAAATAAAAAAAAAAAAAATCTTAAAAAAAAAAAAAGGGATTGATAAGATGTTGGTTGAAAAAGGGAAAAAGAAAAATTCAAAAAAAAAAAAAGACAATTAAAAAAAAAAAACTTTGAAAGACTAAAGAATCCTGGTCAAAAAGCCATGGATTCTATGTGCAGTATTCCCCTAGCACTGGAGTTCTGCCATTCTCATTGATCGGTAAACTTGGTCTTGGCTGGCTGTTCTCTCTGATCTTCTGGGGGAGGGGCCTGTTGCCATGGTTTCCAAAAGTCTTTGCCAGAGGCGGAATTGCCCCACCCTTGCCCAGTCCAGGCTAAGTAATCTGCTCGGGTTTGCTCTCCGGAGCTTTTGTTCTCTGCAAGCTCTCCGTACAGCTTTGGAGGACGAGAGTGAAGATGGCAGCCTCCCAATATCCGCCTCGGAGGAGCCAAGAACTCGGGGCCTCGATCCTCAGTGTGCCCCCAGAGAAAAGCCGTCAGTCACTCCCGCCTCCCCGGTCTCTGGCTGCACTCTGTGCTCACCCGGCCTGTGACTGAGCGTTTCTATCTCTGGCACCCAACCCCATGCGGAGTCTCCAAACCCAGCAGATCCCTGCGGTGCGCTCCCATGCTGCTCCTCCCCGGGGGAGGAAGGTGAGTCTCCCCGGATCTGCCGCTTGTTGGGTCCCTGCTGGAGCAGCAGTGGCCCGACTGTGCTGCGGATCACAGTTTATGGCAACCCCGAGCTGAGAGCCCGCGCCTCAGCTCCATCTCTGCAGCCGGCTTCCCTGCTCTGATACCTGGGAGCTCTGCCGCACTCAGGCACCCCCGGTCTTCCTGTGACACCGAGGGTCCTGAGACCACACTGTCCCACGAGGGTTCCACCCCCCGCTTAGCCACCAGAGCGACGTCCCTTAGTGGAGCCGACTTCTAAAAGTTCTGATTTTGTGCTCTGCAGCACTATCAATTGCCAGAAGTGGTTGACAGAGACCCCCTCCCCCACTGCCTATCCTCCCGAATATCGCCTTGGATTCACTTCTTCACACATCCTACCTTCCAGAAAGTGGTCGCTTTTCTGTTCAGAGAGTTGTTGCTATTCTTTTCTTTGATCTCCTGTTGAGTTTGTAGGTGTTCAGAATGGTTTGATCCCTATCTAGCTGAATTCCTGAGACCAGATGAAATCCAGGTCTCCTACTCCTCTGCCATCTTGCTCCGCCCCCCTGCCCGTTTTTGTAAATACAGTTTTTTTTGGAACACAGCCATTCATTTTTATAGGTGCCGTTGTGCTTAACAGCAGAGTTGAATAGTTGTGATAGGAGCTGAGTAGCCCACAAGCTTAAAACATTTACTTTGTGACCTTTTACAGAAAAATATTGCCAAGTGTAGAACATTAGAGCTTCTCTTTACTTTCCCCAGGAAACCAGGCAAGTGTACTCTCCTGTCACTCTTCCGTTTTCATCCTCTCCACTCTTGACCTCAAGACATGAAACTTACTCCATTGATCAAACCTGTGAAGAACGTAAAATTTGGGAGTTGGGAAGGAGAACAGATATAGGAAGGACAATATTTCAAGGTCATGAGGTGAAAACATGAAAGAGGAACTCCACAATGCTTATTTTTTTATATTAATATTTATTCATTACCTTTAATGTACTAGGGTATTGCTAGATACTTTTCATGCATAATAACATTTAGTTGTCAGAACATATCTCTGAGATAGATGTTCTTATTAACCTTATTTTAAAAATGAGGGCATTGAGGGATTTTTGCCCAAAGTTACATTGTAAGTGACTGAATCAGGATTTGAACTCAGCCCAGTCTAGCTCTAGAGTCTCAGCTTAGCCCCTCCATCACTATGCTGAGCAGAAACAAGTTACATGTGGAAAAAGGGAGCCTACTAAGTAGGTTGGAGAAGAGCTGTGTTCCAGAAAGTGGATGTAGGGAAGGTAAACGTTATAGATTTAAACTAAATTTCAGGTGGCCTTGAGTGCCAGACTGTGGATTTTGGACTTTATTGTGAGAACTTTGGGAAGCTTACATGATGGAAATCAATCTGGGGTTGTGAAGAGTTGAAGGCATGAGATGAGGTAAGGCAGAAGGAGAGCTTGGCAGGCTGTTATAGTACAACCGAGCACAATGAATAAGCCTTCAACTATGATGCTATAAATTTTAAAGTGGATAATAAAAAGTTGTGAATCTGTTTTCTTAGAGTAATGACTCTAAAAGTATTTCTAGGTTAATTTTAGAGGAGAATATAGGTCGCCCCTCTCCTTTCTCTGTCCTTGGCTGGATTTTCATCTACCATGGAGAATGCTGAGAGAGATGCCATAATAAAATTGGGAAATGGGAAATATCTTCCCCTGAAGCACCTTTGCCTATGAGTGTAGTCATTTGTGCCTTTCTTAAGGCTTGTGGGGACCTTCTTAATTCATGCAAGGACTGAGAACTTGAATTTGATCTCCTAGTTACTAATAAGTTAACAATCTTACTTTGTTCTATATGACAGATAGGACTCTGTTTATAGTACTTCTATTAGTTTTGCCATATAGAAGAGGTCTTAATTTATCCTGAAGGGGTCTATAGCAGGAATAAGTCAAACTGTTGTTACCACAAATGCATTTTTGAGAATTGGAGGCCTGTCGATGTTCAGAGAGCTTCTGGTATTATGAAAGGTCCAGGAACAAGGTAAACATTTAAGGTGAGTTTAATGAAGAACTATAACAATTGTACCTAGCTTTGGCTTTATCAGGATTTGCTTTAAAATATAACATTCACAACAGAGTGAGTTCTCATGATTCATGTAGTTAGGTTCCATAAAGTCTCTGTGAACACAGAGTTAGCAAATAATGAACCTTTGCTGTTGTGGAAATGCAGGATAAGTTCTTGCAAGCCTCTGGTCACAATATTTTCATTAACAGATCAATGCATAACCTTGTGGTATGTGTGTGTCTATTTAAAGACTTCTTATTTAAAACAGATGGTTGATTCTTGAACATTGAACTATGGCCAACAGCATTGTAACTCATGCCTGAACGAAGCTTCTCTAACACACATGTTTTCTGCATAAGGCACATCATAGCCTTCTGTGCTTAGGAACACTAGATGGCACTTCAGTACCCCAGTGACTGGGAGCCATTTTAACCCCCAAATTGGCAAGTGTGGCACTAACTACACAGCAGAAAGGACACCTATTTCCAGTACGGGAACTGGAATAAGAAGGTGGAGCACCAGCTTGTTCCACCTTGGCTGGGAACATGTGCATCGAGTGATTCGAAGTTTTTGCCACTCTGCACATTTTCCTAAATGATCACAGAAGCTCCACAAATATTGATTTTGGGGTTACAAATAAATTGTAGCAAGTAGGTAAACTTGTAAACATAGAATCCATGAATAATGAAGATCGATTATATGTGATTAATGAATGACATTATTTTTATAACCAAAGTTCAATTTGGTTAATTATGTGCTAACCCATGCTTAGTTAAACCCTGTCTGGGGAAAATCCTTGATCCCACACAGTTCTTCTCTGATTTGTAGGGAGAAAGCATAGGGAGGTAACAACAACTGGACCAGGTACTTGCCTTGCAAATCGAAACCCTGCATGACAGTGAAGACCCTTTCACCAGTCCAGGTGTGAAAAACACCACTTGAGTGATGACTAACCCATATGCTCACCCTAACTAGTGAGAACTCACAACAGACTTAATCTCCTTTTGCCTCTTGTGCATCACTTACAACAGAGCATGTGAAGCATAGAGGGTTTTAATCTTGGGACGGGACTTCCACCCTAGGAGAATAAAAAACACAAGGAATTGCCAAAGCTAGACTTGCATGTCTCCCAAGACAGGAGCATCAATCAAACAGCAATGGAAGATGCTGTTTGATGCAGCCAGGGAGTTAAACCCAGGCACAGAAAGACCAGGAAGTGTACTCTGGGTCCTGCTTACAAGCCTCGGTGAATTAAATTCATAGGTGAAATCCAGGAGGTAGAAAGAATGATTCAGCTGGTTAATTGTAAAGTTTGATTCAAATTTGAAAGCTATCCAAGCTGTCCCCTCTTGAACAGTGAGAACAGTGGGGTCGTTTCAAACTTTGGAAGCAATTGCCAAACAAGGAACTGAGTCCCCAAAGCCCTTAGGTCCAAGATGTCCTGGTGCTAGCTCATTGTCCTGTCCAACACCATGGAGAGACTTCAAGGCCTCACCTCAGACCTCCTGCACTCCACTGGCACCCAGGGGCCTTATAGCAGTGGTGACTCCTCCCCACGCTTCCCAACTCAGACCTGTCCTTCATTGCAGGCCCCGTGCTTTCAAACCATCTGTGAGTCAGGCTTGTCACTGCTGTGTCCCTGCAGGGAAAGCCCAGACTCCTTTGGCTTTACCCTGGTCCTCTTCCATGATGCCCTAAATCTTGATTAAAGTGCGGTCGTAGGTACTATCATTAGAAGTTCTGGGGATTGTCATAAGAATGGTGAAAACACAGTAAGCTTTGGCACTTTTGAAGGCTTTTCTGCAAAATTTAGTTCTGTGCAACACTTTATTTCTGAATGATGCTAAAGTAAACAAGACCTAATCATTTTGGATGAATTGCTTGGTTCACAGCCTTCCTGGTTCATGCATATTTCTATTCTAGGTAGAAAGAATGATAGTAAAGTTTCTCAAATGAGAGAACTAGCATGAAGGAGCATGGCAGGGTCTCTTGGTTAGTGCCCCAATAACCAGGTCCCACCCCGTTCTTCCAGGATGGCTCTGCTGAGGCCACCATCTCAGAAAATATCAAATTTCCGGTCTCCCTTGCAGCTAGGGGTGGGCATGTGACTGACATATGGCTAATGAGATTCAAGGGAAAGTCAGTGGGGAAGATTCTGGAAGAAGGTTTCCTCCTCGATTTAAAAAAAATTTGAAAAAAAATTGAACAATACAGAGACGTATCAGGAAAGTTCTCTGACAGCCCACGTGACTCTGGCCCTCTCCCCTCCTGCCTTTGCACTGAGTTGTGGTTAAGTCCGCTATAGCCCAATTGCTGTCACAAAGAGACTTACTACTCATGCACCAAAAATGGCAGGTGGGAGAGAGAAGTCCTGATCCTTGATGACACATTGAGTCCTTGAGCCAACTGTGGCACTGCCTTTATTCAGATTTCTTGTTATGTGAAAGAATTAAAACTCCTAAAGAGTTATTCTGGATATTCTGATATGTGTATCTGTAAACTTCCCAACAGATCAGGGGAGGAAGGGACTTCCTTTTAAGGTTTGTGTTCTGGGTTTGATCCTCAGAGCACATTTGAAAAGTAAGGAAACCGATGGGCAAAGATGCAGAAAAAATCATGTATGTAGACTGGTAGAGCAAGTTGTTAATGAGGCCAGGGCTGGGGTTGATTTTTTTTAAGATTTTATTTATTTATTTGAGAGAGAGAGCATGCACAAGCAGTGGGGAGAGGGAGAAGCAGATTCCACGCTGAGCTGAGAGCCCGAAGTAGGGCTCTATCCCAGGATTTTGGGATCATGACCTGAAGTGAAGGCAGACACTTAACTGAGCCACCCAGGTGCCCCTGGGGTTGATTTTTTTGGGCAGTTTGGTTGGTGTTTTCATTTCATGGTCACCAGCTGAACACTTAATGCTCTCAACAGCAACAAGAGCACCACCACCACCATAATGGTGATAGCTAACACTTTACTGAGTGCTTACACCGGGTACTGATACTGTTCTAGGACTTTACACTTAAGAACTAATTCTGCCGGGAACCTGTCAGGTCTCCAAGGTGGCCCTTGATGGTCCCCAGCTCCTGGTGTTCACACCTTCAGGTCCTCACTCCTCACACTGTACCAGGGTTGCTTTGTGTGGCCAACGGCATCAGGCAGAGGGGCTGGTGTGTCACTTCTGAGATTAGATGATGAAAGACAGCCTTCCTTCTTGGAGAAGAACTGAGGACTCCACCCAGACTGCTGCTTGGTATTTTTGTGGACGTGTATTATTTGATCACTTGGGTGGGGTGGTCCCCAGTGTGGAAGAAGTGGTATAAATCCATCATCATCTCTACGAGAAGAATAAGCTCCTGTGCCCATGGTGGGTCAGCAGAATCACCTTTCTACATCAAGGACACTGTGTACAAAGGACTCAGCCCACTTAGAGTCATTCTTTTATTAAATCGGTGACTTCAAAGCTAGTGCAGATCCAAAGCCTGAGCTCAGTAGCTCTCTCACTCTGATATTTAGTGCCTGTCAAGGATTTGGACTTGTGTAGAGGACAAAGAAAATTTGTTAAAAATAGGGGTTACACTTTGGGAGGTATTTATTTTGTCACAGGTTGGTTCCTGCTCCAAGCAGTGGGTTAACTTAGAGTTCATATGCTTTTCAAATTTGTATTAATTAATTCCCCCTCCCAATGACTTCTGAATGTGTTAGAATGAGAGCTCCTGGCAGGTCGAGGTCTTGGAGGAGATGTCAGACATTTGGAGAAATCATAGAATATTCATTCCAGAGACAATGTACACAAAGGCTCCCAATTACTGAATAGAAGTGTGGCACAAAATTAAAAATCCCCTTTGTAATAATAAAAATTGTATCATTTTACAGTCTGTCTAGCTCTTTTAATTTTTCAGAATACCTCTACATACATTGTTTCTTTCCACTCCACTCTTATTCTGTTACAGCTGAGGAAAAGTGACTTAGAGAGGTCAATTGATTTGTTAAGGTCATCCAACAATTATAGCTTGTTTATTTGGTGCTTACTGTGCCTATTTACTATTCTAAGCACTTTACAGATATCAACTCATTTAATCCTAACAACAACCCTGTGAGGTAGTTTTTGTTGTTAGCCCCATTTTTATGAATAAGGAAGTAAGGCCCAGAGGGGTTAATTAACTTGTCTAAGATCACATAGCTAGAAAGAAACCGAGTCAGGATTTGGACTCCTTTTGTCTGACCCATGAGGGCTGCCTACCTCCAAATCTTTACCCACTACCAGGCCATGCTGTTAATCATTGAGCTTTACTGTATTAACTAGCAATATAGGCTGGAATCTGAACCCCCTTCACATTTGAAACTCTAATATTGATTTCTTTGCTCAAGATGGTAGCCATCTTGTTATAGAACCAAATATAAAAAATTACATATCAGATGTCCACTGTTCTAGAAAACTGTTAACTTGTAAACATGGCCTATCTTTTCTAACATGCTAGGTTATCTGCCATGTTTGATGGAAAGACCTTCAAATGATAGCATTGGGAACCATCCCATAAACCTTGAGAAATCTATCAGTCTGTTACTTCTGATTCCCGAGTGTCCCACATGCACCACAGGGCAGCTCTGAAGGTGCCAAGTCCTATCTGCACATGGGTGCCTGTCCTTCCCCCACTCTACCTTAAACCTAAATGGAAATCAGGCAGATGTCTTCCTGGGTTGCTTTCCCCAGGCCCCAACCTGGATTTAGCTCTCAAGATCTTATTTCTCTGAGAGCGAGACCTGAGATCTGGGGCCAGCCCCTTATTGCCTTCGGTATTTGTTACCATTGTGCATGAGCCGACTATTTCAGCGTGACTTACAGGAGGCAGCATGGTGCAGGGGATGTAGTGTGGGCTGAGGGTCAGGTCAACTGGTTAGGGTTTTTATCTCTCCTTTACAGTTTTCTCTCTTAAAGGCTCTCCTCCTCTTCCTTGACCTTATGCATATGCAGAGGAGGCAGCATCCAAAATGGCTTGTACCTGTTTCTCCCACCAGACATCAAAGATTGGGCTGAGTTACCCTCTGTGCCTCCTGACATCAAAGACACCAGCAGTTTTGACATCCTGGAGGGAGGTTGGTGTGGGGCCAGTGGCTGGAAAATGTTTACATTTGTATAGAAAGAATCAGACTACCTTCTACCTTGCACACATAGTACCTGAGCGCTTACTTTCGAGAACTTTCTCATATACTGTTAACACTGACAACAGTTCTGTCAACTAGTTCTATTATTATCCTAAAAGATCTTATGAGGTTACACTACATCAAAAACTAATGATGTAATGTATGGTGATTAACGTAATAAAATTAAAAAAAAAAAGATTTTATGAGGTTTTAGGACTTGTCCAAAGGGTGACACAAGGATTCAAATCCAGAACTTTTTACCTTAACTCCAATGTTCTTTTCAAAATGCCACACTGCTCTGCCCATTACCATCCTCTTTCAAGAACTTTTTTTTTTTTTTTAAGATTTTATTTACTTATTTTTGTGAGAGAGAGCTCAAGCACATGAGCGGGACTGAGGGGGAGAGGGGCAGAGGGAGAAGCAGGTTCTCTGCTCAGCAGAGAGCCCGACATGGGGCTTGATCCCAGGACCCTGGGATCATGACCTGAGCAGAAGGCAGACACTTAACTGACTGAGCCACCCAGGCACCCCTTTTTCAAGAACTTTTTAGAACTTTGTAAAGAAGATCTTATAGAATATCCAACCACTAACTTTGAGTCACCCAATAATTTAGAACTAATAATAATATCAGCTAATGGTTATTGAATGCTTACTATGTGTCAGGCACTGTGTTATGTGCATCAAGTCTCGTTTAGGTCTTAAAACCAAAACCCTGTAAAGCTTTGCTCCTCAAGATGTGGTCTGCAGACCAGCAGCATGGGCATTACTAGGAACCTGTGAGAAATGCAGCCTTCAGACCCTGCTCCAGATCCCCTGAATAAGAGCCTGGATTTTACTAGGATCCTAGGCAATTAGTGTGATTATGGATGTCTGAGATGTTCTGCTCTGAGGAACTGCCCTTGCCCATTTTATAGGGGGGAGAAAAATAAGGCTTGGAGAGATTTCAGTAACTTAGATGTCCATTTAGCCTGTGCATTCAAACCAGTATGCCTGCCTCCAAAGCCTTGCATATTACAGATGACTACTTTCCATATTTGAGCCTCAGCCTGTATGCCTGTCACATGGAGATAAAGGTGCCTAAGGGTTTGGGTGTCATTGCATGACATACAAGATAATCGTGCAAAGCAGAGCAGGCTGAGCATCTTGCCCATAGCTAAAAGACAGCTTGGGTTATTTTCCGTAAAATGGTGTTAATAATGCCCACTTGGCAACATTCTGAGACTCTCCACCATAATGCCTGCCAAGAACTTAGCCAGGGTTCAAGAAATGGTGATTATATTTTATGTGTATAATGATGAAAACTCATGGTTGAGGACTAACAAGTGTTTCTTCACAAATTTCCAGGCAAAGTGTGATTTCTCCTTGTTTAGAAGGACAAGGACTCCCTTTCTGTGGCAACCCCCACCCCCCATTCCTGTAGCAAGAAACCTAAAAGTGAGATAAGCAGGAACAGAACATTTTATCTACCCAGAGGCCTTGGGCTTTTCCTGTACTTATTTGCTTAGTAGGGAGAAAACTGGACCATGAGCAAATGTCCATTTCTGTATTTTCTAGCAATATCTCCCTGCTATGGGTATGATTCTAAAAGTATTTCAGCCTTGTGAATGAATGCCACTTTTTTTTTGTATCAATGCATCACAGGGCTCCTTTCTTTTCTCACCAGGGGAGACATCACGAGTCTTTCTGGAGTAGCTCATGCCAAGAAGTCACACAGGGACTTGGCGTCCAGAGATCTGGTCATTTGGAGCTTTGCTGGTGTCATAGATGTGGTCCGACCTCCAGCTGATGGGCTCCTGGTCAGTCATCCCACTGTTTGCACCCTTCCCCCTCTGCTCTTGGGTTGCTGGGGGAGCATCTCTTTTGGGGAGTGACCAGTGCCATTTTTTTCACTGCCTGCCTTGCACTGTGTTGCTTCTAAGTCTAGGCTTCTGTTCCCATGGTTCCCATTTCTACAAGGAGGTACAGGGCGGTGGCTAATGCACCCCAGTGTCTGGTGACAGACTGCATTCAGATCCTGGATCTGCAAGTTACTTCACCTTTTTTGTGCCTTATTTCCTTTGCTGACAGGGAATAGTAAAAGTACCTACCTGCTTCCTTGTGGGAAGGGAATTCCCTTCCCTTGTGGGTTGTGGGAATTTAGACAAATTTAGAACAGTGCTTAATGTATAGTAAGTATTCAGTAATGGCTCTTGTTATCTTTTTTGTTTTTCCCAGGAAATCTGTGACCAGGACATTTTTATTTCCCACTTAGCCGATGAACACATTGGGGTCACCCAAGTACAGGTTCATAATCCCTTGTACCAAAAAGCATTGAAATAAGAGATTTTTTTTTTAAATAATTCATTTAGTAGTAAAACCTGACCAGAACTGACATGATAGTATCTATGATCTTTATTTATCACACCTAGTGTAAATATTCATGTTTCACTGAAAGAGTAATGTGTTAGATTTTGGGTGTGGCTATGTACCCTGCTGGGAGTTGATGAAACTTTGAGACTCAGATTGCTTGCCTGAAAAACACAGTTAGTGATATCCTTGTTATGGGGTTGCTAGGGGATTAGATAAAGGAATGCATATATATTGAGAAGACTGGCCATCCTGTTCTTCTCTCAGATGGAGACTAACTAGAGCTGAGACTTCTGGGACGAATATAATAGGGCCCCCAGAATGAGCTATTTAAGGAGCCTCTTGAGAAAATGATTGAAATGTAGGCCCAGTTCTTGATGTGTAGGTTCTGGGGTAAGCAGGAAAAGAGCTAAACTCTACCTTCCACCAATGCCTTACTGGGTCAAAGGGGGTCAGAGGGGCTTTACTGCTAATTATGAGGCAGCAAGGGCAGATGTCCACTCTGAGCTGGGTTTAGATGCTACTGCCCATCACCCCAGCCCTGACCCCACCTGCACTGACTGCATGTGCCTGTTCTCACAAACTGCCCAGGCTCTGCCACGGCCTTCTGTCTTTTCTGTCCCCCAGGCACTGGGCACACAGGTTGTCCTTCCATTTCATGAACTCTGAGTTCACTCCTGGCTCTGTGACTTGACATTTGTGGACCCCTCTGCCTGGAACCTTCCTCTCCCAGATCTTCCTACAGTGGGCTCATCATCTAAGTCCTAGGTCTATTGTCACCTCCTCAGAGAGAGGACCTGGCCACCCCACTAGCTAAATGACCGCTTGCTTCTCATCATTCTCTATCTTACAATCCTGGTTTTCTCCCTTTTTTCTACTGAGCATGTACCCATTATCTCATGTTATCTGATCTATTGGTTCATCTTCTTATTGTCTTTCTTACTGCATACGAATACAAATCCTTAAGTGTGGGGGCTTTGCCAGTCTTGTTCATTATTGTGTCCGCAGGCTCTAGAACTGTGCCTGGCACATACATTTATTGAAAAATAAATGAATCAATGAATGGGAAACTGTAAGGGAAATCCAGCTTGGAAGACCCTGTGTCTACTTTATACAATGGCATCAGGAGGCATCAGATTTTATCCCCTCTTCCAGACTGTTTTGAGGAGCATGGAAATCCTGCTGGTATCATGGAAAGCAAATCTGAGGTGACTCCAGCCTGAATGATTGAGGCTCAAGGAAAAATATGAGGCAGAAAACAATATCCTGTAGACAGTTTCTCATAGTGGCAGTTGGGGATAGACTATGGAATGAGCCTGGGATTTGGGGTGGTGAGTTTGTGGGGATTCAACTGTACTTATAAAATGTTATTCCTTTTTAAGAAAAAGAATCTCAAGCAAATATAGCAAAGTGTTAAGATTTGATAAACCTGGGTAGAGGATGCATGAGTATTTGGTATACGATTCTCGATAGTTTTATCATTGTTTGAAATATTTTTTAATAAAACTTAAGAAACAGATATTTCTATTAGGTAAGATCCAGGAAGATAGATTCCTCTCTGTGGATAGGGGTGGTTTTACTGAGAGGTGGATGGAATTCATAGATGGAGGCTTACAAAAAAGAAGTGATTGGGAGAGAGGGAATCAGAACCCTCCGGGTAGGGCAACCAGGTTAGGATCCTCTTGTGAGGGGCTGATTTCCTTGGGGACTTTTCCTCTAGACTCTAGGCATAGTTGGCGAGAATTAACCTCTCCCTCTCCCCATATTTTAGTTATCTTTAAAAATTTGTTCTAACCCTTTAATGAAGAAATTCATGTAGTACAGTCTGTTATGGCATTCTGGAGAGATGAAAGATGGGGTAGTAAAGAGAAAAGGGAATCTTGTTCCCCTTCTCCCTCGCACCTTGAAGAAGAAGCTTCATTCTTTTTCTTTCTTTCTTATTAAACTTTTGTTTTAATGGGTCTCAAAATTCTGTGACAGATTTTTGGTCAAGTTGTTCCCATTAAAAAGTACTGATTTTAAAAACTAATACCTTAAAACTGCCACACACACACACACACACACACACACACACACACACACACAAACAAATGGTCCACAAAACGTTCTCCTTTCCTTCTGAAGGTTTTACGATGCATTGTTATCATTAACCAGTCTTTTACTATTAAATGGCCAATTGACACAAACAGTTCTGAGATGGTTCTTCCACCACTGATTAAGACTGAGGTGGCAGGTATTGGGGATAATATTCATTTAGGCTTCTGAGCTTTCTGGGCAGACTTGGTGACCTTGCCAGCTCCAGCTGCCTTCTTGTCTATTGCTTTGATGACACCCACAGCAACCGTCTGTCTCATGTCACGAACAGCAAAACGGCCCAGAGGAGGATAGTCAGAGAAGCTCTCAACACACATAGGCTTGCCAGGAACCATATCAACAATGGCAGCATCACCAGATTTCAAGAACTTGGGACCATCTTCCAGCTTTTTTCCAGAACGACGATCTATCTTCTCCTTCAGCTCAGCAAACTTGCAAGCAATGTGAGCCGTGTGACAATCCAGCACAGGGGCATATCCAGCACTGATTTGGCCTGGATGGTTCAAGATAATCACCCGAGCCATGAAGCCAGCTGCTTCCATTGGTGGGTCATTTTTGCTGTCGTCAGCCACATTGTCATGACGAACATCTTTGACAGATACGTACTTCACATTGAAGCCCACATTGTCCCCAGGAAGAGCCTCACTCAAAGCTTCATGGTGCATTTCAACAGACTTTACTTCAATTGTAACATTGACTGGAGCAAAGGTGACCCCATGCCAGGTTTAAGAACACCAGTCTCGACTCGGCCCCCAGGGACAGTACCAATACCACCAATTTTGTAGACGTCCTGGAGAGGCAGACACAAAGGCTTGTCAGTTGGACGAGTTGGTTGCAGAATGCAGTCTAGAGCTTCAAGCAGTGTGGTTCCACTGGCCCATCTTTACGGATGACTTTCCATCCCTTGAACCAAGGCATGTTAGCACTTGGCTCCAGCATGTTGTCACCATTCCAACCAGAAATTGGCACAAATGCTACTGTGTCAGGGTTGTAGCCAATTTTCTTAATGTAGGTGCTGACTTCCTTAACAATTTCCTCGTATCTCTTCTGGCTGTAGGGTGGCTCAGTGGAATCCATCTTGTTAACACCAACAATTAGTTGTTTTACACCCAGTGTGTAAGCAAGAAGGGCATGCTCACGGGTCTGCCCATTCTTGGAGATACTGGCTTCAAATTCACTGACACCAGCAGCAACAATCAGGACAGCACAGTCAGCCTGAGATGTGCCTGTGATCATGTTTTTGAGAAAGTCTCTGTGTCCTGGGGCATCAATGATGGTCACATAATACTTGCTGGTCTCGAATTTCCACAGGGAGATATCAATGGTGATACCACGTTCACATTCAGCTTTCAGTTTATCCAAGACCAAGGCATACTTGAAGGAGCCCTTTCCCATCTCAGCAGCCTCCTTCTCAAATTTTTCAATAGTTCTTTTGTCGATCCCACCACATTTGTAGATCAGGTGACCAGTAGTGGTAGACTTGCCCGAATCTGCGTGTCCAATGATGACGATGTTGATGTGAGTCTTTTCCTTTCCCATTTTGGTTTAGGTTGAGCGGTGGTTTTCATGACACCTGTGTTCTGGCGGTAAACCCGTTGCCGAGGAAGCTTCGTTCTATTGGGTAGATGCATTTGGGATTCCCACATGTGGCCTTTGGGACTGTGAGCAATTGCCCAGTGGGAGCTGAGAGGGATGGGGTATGAATCCTTGATGCTGAAGACTGCTCCTGAGTGAACACTTAGAGCTGTATAAAGCCGGATGCTTGTCCTTGTATGTTAGTGAGACCTAGAATGTGACCAGTAAAGGGAAGTGGGCACCTGAGTTGTATATGAATAATAGAATGTCAAACGGAATGCGAAATTCTTGGAATTTGGGTAAAGCCCAAATCTAGAATAGGATGTAAGTACCCTTACATTCTAAAGACACATCTAAGTAAAAGACACATCTAAGCCAGTCTTAACGAAGAAATGACAAATGTGATCCAGCAAGTAACATCCTGTTTCACCTATTTTTGCTTATAAAAAAAGAAAAGACATTTGAAAGGATTTTATTGAAAGAAATCCATACAAATGAGAACTCTTTGGCTTTTTTTCCAGCATGTTCCCAACACCTCTCCCCTTCCCAAGAGGACCACTATAGAGATTGGCAGTGCCTACGCAAGGGGATGCTGGTCTCTTAGTCCTGGCAGAGGCCCAGGGGACAGTGTTACCATTGGGACAGGGCATGGAGAAAGAGGTCTGGGAAATCTCGTGTCCCTGGGTATCAAGAGTAAGACTGATGCCCACCTCCTGCCTAGAGAGTTCTGAAGCAGTAAGGCTGTCTGGAGCAGCCCACAGAGGTAGGGAATGGGGAGGGGGGAGGGGTGCACTGCATCTGGGCCAGTCTATGATGTTTGTGTTCCCATGGCCATGACCAGTAGAAGTTAACAGGGCCTCAGCCATCTTCAAGTGATCCTCCCCCAAAAGGCTACCTGCAATGGGAAGGAGACAACAGCAACTAGGGGCTGAGGCTGGACTGCTGAGGACAGGAGATGGGGGAGATTGAAAGAGGCAGCCCAGATTGCCCAGGGCCAGGTCAGAGAACTGGGCAGTACTGAGTTCAGAGCTGGCAGGGAGGCTCTGAAAGATGGACACCTATATTACTTGAAGGCTTGATATCCGGCTACGGTGATCTCAGGGCAGATCTTCTGTAGTTTGCTCCCTCTCCCCACTGCCTCTCTGAGTCTGTAAGTGTGCAAAGATAGAAAATGAAAGGTGGAAAAGGCATAAGAGACCAGATCATGTACCCTGGTACCTAATGGTAGGTGTTTGACCCATGGGCCAGAACTGGATTAGGGAGAAGGAAGAAACTGTTAATAAGATATGATATTGCTGTTTGATATGATTCTACTGATTTTTTTAATACCTGAGAGTGAGTCTTAAAGTGAATTAAAGTGACAAGGGCTGCCTGAGATGTTGTCTGGGAGGGGACAGGAAGCTTTGCTGGAGCATGCCAGTAATGGGAGAAAAATAGCACTGTTTCCTGGTTGTGTCTTATTGTAATCAGCTCATATAATAAACCACAAAGAACTTGGCACAGTATCTTATAGATGACAAATTCTTGGGAAATGCCAAAAGGCAGTTATTATGACCATCATTTTTGTCCTCATTTTTTATAAGCAAAAATAGGTGAAACAGGATGTTACTTGCTGGATCACATTTGTCATTTCTTCGTTAAGACTGGCTTAGATGTGTCTTTTACACATCATGCTATGTCCCCCTACATAGCAAGTGAGTCAGGTCCAAATCACCACCAGACTCAGAGGGCACAGGGCAACAGAACAAAGCAATGTCTGGAAACCAGTGTAAAAATCCAAGAAAGTATCAGTAATCAAATCACACTTTAAAGTTCACCCTCAGATCCGCTTGCCAGAAAATGCTAAAGAAAGAAACAGGAAAGATGAAATATTTTAAATTTGTGTTGAATAAATGTGCTGTCCTTCCCAAGGAGGGGGGAAGGTTATTGACACACCTTGAGTGACATATTCTAGATGCTCCCCCTGGAAATGTCTCTTGATGGAAGCCTTCAGGGCATTTCAGCAGATTGGGATGGGGGTACATTTTGGGTGTGGTTTTCATATAGTCTGTGGGCCTTGGGATTGCAGGGCATGGGTCCATTCTTGTTCCTCTGGCTTTCTTGTGGAACTAGCCCAACTGTCATTTTGCATATCGAGTCATGTCATTTCACCATGGCCTCACCCTAGAAATGGAGAAGAGCCTTATGGGTAAGCACTCACTTTGTGGAGAATCTGGAAGGCACGACTATGCTAGCAAACACAGATGAACAGAGGGAAAGCATGGATGGTAGAAATTTATGCTAATCCAAAAATGTCAATTGCTTCAATCCTTACCAACCATCTTCTTTGACACTAAGTTTTTCACAGACTAATCTGAGTTTTATTTTTGTTTCTTGCTAATCTAATATTTGGGGATGATGAGAAACACTGAAATGGAAAGAAAATAGGTAAAGTAATGGGGCAGGAGAGCCTAATCCATAAACTGGATTGAATACTTTGGGGTTAGCTATAAATATTGTTTTGTAATTATGTGTCATTGTCTGGGTGATTTATATGGACACTCTGTGAAATATGAGAGGAGAGATGTACCCTGTACCTGTTTTGCTTCCTCTTTGGATTTGGCTCTGTTAATAATAAAGCTTATAAAGTGAAGAAAATTACCACTGACACAGAATCACAGAAGGTACCAGGGCATTGGGTAGGAATAAATTTTAGGCAATTGAGACTGCATTTGAAAGAATCCTTTGTTAGAGCATTTCCTGGAATAACGCACTATTGAGATTTGCCATGATTGATTCTGGGAATCTTGGGGCCACTTTCTCTACTATTGTAGGAAAAACACCCATCCAAGGAATCAATATGTTCAAGTAGAGCATGCACAGAACAGTTTAATATATCCATCTCTCCTTGGGAATAGCTTATTTTTTAAATCACAGGAATACTTGCTCTTTTGAGTGCTGACCCCACCTTTATCTTAGGTGACCTAAGACAATAATTTGACAAAAAAATAATTCTCCAAATACATGATGGAAGTTGACTCATTAATGTGCAGATGGGGACATGTAAGGAAATACAACCCTCTAAATTCAGCAATCTTATTCTGCCATAGCCCATGTACCTGCCTCCACCTTTATTAGCTCTCTACCCTCACTGAGACCTCCAGACTTTCCCCTTCCTGTTCCTTTCACTTGTTTGTTATACACAACCCTGCTCATTTCATTCATTCATTAGGTAGCTCCTTGCTCATGCACTTTGTTATATAACTCCCTGTGTATCTCAGGCACGTGGTACACACTTCCACTCACTTCCACTAGGCAGCATGCTGTGAGAGGGCCAGATGAATGGGAATAGAAAAAGCATCAGGACAGAAGTGGCAGGTACCCTGTCCCTTACAGCCAAGTCTGAACAAATGTGAAAAAACCTCAATCAAATCCAGGCTCGTGTCAGTACCCAAATAATTGGCTTGAATCACAAAAGGGCAAAGACACCCCCATCTTGACTGACATATGGGTCTGGCCTCCATGTGAGAAAAACCAGTAGCTGTTTAACACTCCCAAGGGGACTGGCAAGCACTAGGCAAGTATGTGAGATTGCCTGGCTCACTGGCTAGAAGTCAGACATTCTAGTGTTTTAGTTCCTCTCTCCAGAATGGTGGTAAGTGGTTGGGGGGGAAGGTAGAGTTAGCTGAAAGACTGGGCAGCAGGTTCTGGTTGAGGTGGGACGATCCTATGGAATGGGAAAAAAATATAAAATCTGTGGCTCTATTTAGTACCCCTCTACTCCTAGCTACTCAGATTTGAGATAGAAGATAACTAGGAGGTTCCTAGTTTGATGCTAGCTTGAACTCCTCTTGCCTCATGGCCAAGCCTTCAGATGACTGACTTGGTATACTTTCAGTTGCTTCTTGAGGGCAGTATCTGTGCCTTACCTATTCTCTCCCATGTCTCTGGACCTCTCACTATACACGGAACATGGTCAACATGTCTCAGGTGACATCTGAGTAAATACTGGAATGAATATTTTAGACAGCTTTAATCTATAAGCCTTATTTATTTTTCATTTTTCCCCAAGCTCTCACATTTAACTCTTCATTTTATTTTATTTTTTAATTTATATTTTAAAAATATTTTATTTATCTATTTGAGAGAGAGATACCAAAATAATGAGACAGAGCATGAGCTGGGAGGAGAGGGAGAAGCAGGCTCCTCGCCAAGGGGCGTCTGACATAGGGCTCGATCCCAGGACCCCAGGATCTTGACTTGAGCCGAAAGTAGATGCTTAACCAATTGAGCCACCCCGATGCCCCTAATTCTTTATTTTAGACACCAACCAGTTTTAGATACTGATTTAGGTTTTCAAGTCCTTATCACTGCTTTAAATGCCCTTGTGTCCTTCCTTACTCTCCTCCCTGACCCAAGTGAGAATTATGTTCTACCCATAACCTGGGCATGCAGCTCCCACTGATTGCACAAAATGGGATTTTTACAATCTCTTCCCCTCCCCAGTTTTGTTGAGATATAATGACATTAAATATTGTGTAAGTTTAAGGTGTACAATGTAATAACTAGTTTTTGCAAAAATGATGACCACAATAAGGTTAGTCAACACATCCTTATCATTTGTTTTCCTCACTTCAGTGGACTTTGTGGTCAGAAAGATCTGCATTTGGACTCCAGCTGTATTAATCAATAACAGATTTTGGGCAAGTTATTTACCTTTTCTGAGCCTCTTCTGCTCACCTATATAGTGTGGATAACAAAGCAATGTCTTAGCATTATTGTGAAGACGTAATAAAGTCAAAAGTATAATATACCTAAGAGTGCTAATGAATAGGTGTTAAATCTTTATTAAATCCCTTTTCTCCCATGGACCATGGCTAGGCTCTACTTCAGTGGTGAGTTTACCTCTCCATGCATCTCTCCAAGCTACTGTTATAACCAAAAGGTTTATTATCTTTATTTGCTATTAAAAAATAAAGAAATTAACTTGGCCATGGTCACATGACTGGAGTTCAATATAGCCAGGATTTAAACTCAGTTTTTTTTTTTTTAAGATTTTGTTTATTTATTTGAGATAGAGTGAAAGAGAGAGCACAAGCAGGGGGAGCGACAGGCAGGGGGAGAAGATGCAGGGCTCCATCCCAGAACCCTGGGATCATGACCTGAGCTGAAGGCAGACACTTAACCAACTGAGCCACATAGGCATCCCAATTCTTTTTGACTCATGTGCCCACATGCTCTTTTTATTCTGTACATTAGCAGGGTGCTACCATCAAATGTATTTTATTCTATTCTAGCATTTTGAAACTGAACCAAGTTTTTATTTTAATTTTTTAAAAAGATTTATTTATTTTGGAGAGGGAGGGAGAAAGAGAGAGAATAGGGGAGTGGGGTAGAGGGAGAGAGAGAGAGAATCTCAAGCAGACTCCTTGCTGAGCAGGAAAATGGGCAAAGATGATTGTCTCATTACCTTGCTGAGCACTCCACCAATGCAGGGCTTGAGCTCATGACCCTGAGATCATGACCTGAGCTGAAATCAAGAGTTGGACACTTAGCTGATTGAGCCACTCAGGTGCTCCTGAACCAAGTTTTTAAAGTTCTGCATTTTTACAGAATCACACGATGAGTACAAAGCAGATATCAACAAATGCTCAACTGCTGTGGTTGTATTTTACTGATCCAATATCCCATTCTTTATCCAGCACCAAAAATAGATTCCCCTGAGTGTATGTCCTCACCTTTATCCATATACTCATGTGTGGACAGCTGAAAAATGATATCCATGTCAAGTTCCTGGAACCTGTGAATGTTACCTTAACTGGGAAAAGGGCCTTTGCAGATGTAATTAAGGTAAGGATCTTGAGATTAGGAGATCATCCTGGATTACCCAGATGAATCCTAAATCCAATGACAAGATAAAGAGGGATATTTGAGACAAAAGAGGAAAAGACACAGAGAAGAGAAGGAAGCAATGGGACCACAGAGGCAGGTATTGGAGTGATATGGCCACAGGCCAGAGAATGCCTGGAACCATCAAAATTGGGAAGAGGCAGGGAGGGATGCTCCTGTACAAACTTCCAAGACACCTTGTTATCAGACCTCTGACCTCCATAACTGCAAAAGAATAAATTTCTGTTGTTTGAAGTCACCAAATTTGGGTGATTTGTTACTACAACCTCAGGAAACGAATACACCATGCATTTATATGCATAAGCTAAATGAAATCAGAAATTACATTTCTTTAGTGCTTTCCCTCTCCTGTGATTCCTAACTCAGACATTGTTCCAGACTTTGAAGCAATGTTATTTGCTTGGTTTCCTATCTTAACTACTAATTCTATAGCTGCCTTGGCTGGTAGTGTAGCTGTAGGGCCTCTACCAATCAATCTCTAATAGACCAAGGACAGATGAGATTGAGTGAAGTTTGGAGAGTTTGGGTCTTAGAGACCCAGGGTCAATGTTTTGTCTTTAATCACTTGCTTAGAGGAAGACAGAAAGGTGAGGTCAGAATTTCCATTAAATATGGAAGATATTAATTAGGAAAATGGGCAAAGATGATTGTCTCATTACCTGGCAAATTGATTTTAGCTCACTAGCAACTGGTACCCCTAGATCTGAAAGTCATGCCAATGGGTAGTTTAACACATTCTTTGAAGAGATGTGACAATTGCCTCAGTGAAGAATGTGCATCATTTGAAATTAAAGTAAATTCCTGTAGGATAGTATTAAGGTAAAAAGGAGAGTGATCTCTTGACATCTAGAAGTGAATAAAGTGACCAAAGGTTATTTGCAAGTGATTTGTAGTGAATAATTGCAGACCTAAGATGGAAAATGAAATAGATTAAATCTTCAAGACTTGAGATAAAGACTCCAGTTCTGGAGCTAATGTGGTATAAGATCTGTATCTTACTAGATGGGAAAGAAAGGAGAATAAATAGCTTTCTGATAAAAGAAACTTGTCTGTAGTGATGATTTCTCCAAGGACCTATTTTCTCTGTTAGAAAATCAAAGAGGAAAATTATATTGCAAGGTCACAGAATTAATCTTTCTCTGAACAACAACAACAAAAAATGCAATTAAAAAGACAGATTTATACCTCGAAATAAATCTGTTGATAGTGATTGTGGTTCCTATTTGAGTGTCAGCTAACTGGGGACTGATACATGAATAAAAATTATTCCTGATTAAAAGAACTGTGGAAGCTGGGTTTGGTTTCAGGTCAGAGTCCATTGGTCACTCAGAGGTGGTTGCACTCTGTTCCACAGGAAGGGCAAATCAATCAGAGTGAGAAAGAATTAGAAGCTGAGATGTTCCTGTTCATCCTGATTTTGTCACAATTTTATGAATTCTCAATTTTAACTGTAATAGCCGTCACAAATTTTCATTTTTCATAGCTGTTACTTGGTCAGAGATGTCACACAGCTGTTCCTATGTCTCTGATCCTCCACTCTCTTCTTTTATTTCTATACATTCCTATCATCAGTTATGGTGCTTTGGGTGATAGGTAACAGGTGTAGGGGATGGTATTTAGAGGGTAACTTCCTCTAAACTGTCAACATCTACATATAATCTTCTGGGGAAATAATAGCAAATGTTATTTATATCTAGATGTTGACAGTTTAGAGGAACTTTTGCACATTCCAAAGTGCAATTTTTGGAAATCAACTACTTAACTATAACCATAAAGCATGCTTCTATCTGTCACATAATGTAAGAAAAAGTACCAAGACAGAAAACTAAAATTAAAAAAAAAAAGTGAGTACATCTCTTGGAATTCCTTACCACTGTCTCATCTAGGTTATCTGGGACTCCTTGGTCACAGTGTTTTTCATGCTAGGTGTATGTTATCTACTATTGTGTAACAAACTATCCCAAGATTAACAGATTAAAATAATAAACATTTATTATATCAGAGTTTCTGTGAGTTAGAAACTAGGAAGCAGCTTAGCAGGGTGGTTCTATCTTGGGGTTTATCATGAGGTTACAGTGAAGTTGTTGGCTGGGGAGGTAGTCATTTCAAGGCTTGAGTGTGAGAAGATCTGCTTCCAAGTTCATTCACATAGTTGCTGGCTCTTGGCAGATTGGGTATTAGCAGTAGCTGTAGCCAGGTTGGCCTTGAAGAGTGGAAGTCTGTATTGTTGAACCCATGCATAACCTTCTCCCTGCCACCATGGCCTTTTTGCTCACAAGCCTGTTGGGCAATGGCAGGGGTGGCTGGGGAAAGAGGCTGACTAGTCTCTATGGAGTAGCCATCCAAACTGCATGAACGTTAAAATCCTCCTCTGAGATCCATTCAAAAATGTTTGTCTACATACCTCTTTCCTAGACCTCCTAGCCACCAATTTTCTAATCTTGTTCCTTCCAAATCCCTGACCATCCTGCCAAACCATTAGCCACAGCTCCTAAATTGGTATAGACATGTATCTTTGGGCACCTCTCTCATTATTCCTTGATATTTAATTATGTGTCTTCTCTCATGGAAATTTTCACACTGTCAAGTGGACATATTGGACAAGATTAATTTTTAGTGGCATAAACAGGTATAATATCTTAATCAAAAGGGCTTTATTGTTTTTATATAACAATTAGTCTGAAGATTAGAACAATTAGTCTGCAGTCCAAGCTGGGTCCTCAAGGGAAACTTTAAAAAACAAGGCACCTTCCAGCCTTCTGCTACTACCCCTAGGCCATGGTTTTCCTACTCTTGACAATAGCAAAGTTCTATTGACTTTTTGCCCAAATACATCTTTGTGCCTCCATTCTAGCAGAAAGGGGGAAAGAAAGGAGTAGAAGCATTATGACAACAAATCCTTTTTATCAGGAAAACAAGAGCTTCCTTACTCTGCTCTTATCATTCAGAACTAAGTTCCATGGTGTTCTTCAGTGAAATAGGGTCTGGGGAGATGAATATTTCTCGCTGGGATTCTCTACGTGAGAAGAAAAGGATGAATGGATATTGGCAGTTTCTACTATTTATGATCTTTTTCTTTTCTACAGTTAGTATATGTTGAAGTTGGTGGATAGAAATGAGAGTAGGTTGAGGATCTGGGGGTAAGGATAGGAAAAGGAGGAGGGGACTGTCAGGGGGAGGAATTGGATGCTGGAGGAATGGGTGCCCTTTGTTTTTAGTAAAGTTAGTTAATTTCCACTTCATGTCAGGTCCCATTGTTTTTCTAAGAGAGGAGACCTAAAAGGTAAGGATTCCTTAAATTTCATGCCACTTTTCCTGCCTTCCTTACCTTGTGAAAAGAGAACCTCTTGTTCACCCATTATTGCATGATGAGTCTTATGAGGATTTGCTTTGGTCCATGATACATGTTTGGTGGTTCTGTGTCTTCTCTGTCAACAACCAAAGTGACTTCTTTGGGTTTGGACTTCCATTTCCCTCTTCCTCTGGAGATATTGGCTGTATATTTGCTGTCTAAACAGAAAAATGACTCTAAGGTGATGGTTTTTGACTGAGTAGTTGGGAAGGGCAGAGATTATTAGACCAGTGAGGCAGGTAATTTTAAGTAGGTGGGACTTGGGAAGATACCAGATCACACCATCTATCTAATATACCAAGTTTTCTACTTGGCCTAAGCAAGGGTGTTTGGCTGTAGACATCATCCTTTAACTCATTTTAGTTAAAGACTGACTACCCAGGCCCCATGTAAATGCTCTCTAGATTCCTGGGAAATAGCCTTTGAATAGGGTGGCCTTCTGTGCAAAAGCTTTCCGTTCTACGTTCATGACCATATTTAAATAACAAGCTGCCAGTAGCACTGAATATTAGTAAAATGTCAGATTTTCCTACCAAGAGATTATTCTTATGCCATCTTCTGACACTGCAGTGGAATAGAACATAGATTATTTGTGGGGGAGAGGGGATCATTAACACATTTGTTATGTGTGAGTGTAATACACATTATAAATCATACATATATACATTGATAAACTGAAAGCATGAAGCTACAGAATTTACTGTGCAATAAAAAGTTCTGGGTCTAAACTAATAATGAATACAGTGACATGAACCTGGTGTCACAGCTCATAAACGACATGAAAAAAGATTTTAATTCTTCACTTACCCTGAGATAATTATTGCCAGTGTCAGTGGAAACCTATTCAAACTATCAGAGTTTCTCCTTTTTGGATTAGTAGGTTTTAATAATTTAAGTCATGCCTTTGATTTCTAGGTTGTTTCATTGGCAACCTAGTTGGGAGTCTTTTTGGCAACTAAGTGGGTGAGAACATGTCCCACAAGCACCCCAACTTATGGAAAAGTGTCAACAGCTTTTTTTTTTTTCATTTCTAACCAGTCACAGAGCATCACATTAGAGCTGAATTACCCCCTGCATATTTGTTCCAAGGAAGATTTAGATCCTTACATTTTGTAGTTTGGGATTCTACTGATCTCCACCTGACATGACACCACCCATTCCTCTCCAGTCTATGTTCTTTATTCTGGTGTGGCCAGTGTCCCAGGTCATTGATTCTGTGGGAAAGCCAAACTTCTCAGAAACAGAAGGGCTTGTGGCTACCAACCTGGTCAGTGTCTGTGACCCTGATGTTCCCTCTATGATCCATGCCTTGTCATGACTTCATGATTTCCTATCCCCTCCAACCCAGGGATATACTTTGTCAGCTGATCTGTCACGACACTTGAATAAAGTTCTCTTCTTGTTCATGACCCATTTCGGCATAGTAAGAACATAAATTTGAAGAGGTGGAAGGGAGTTTAGAGCACCAATTTTTCATTACCTGCCATCCTATTCTCTGGCAGCTCATTACACAAAGCTGCCAAATCCCTAGGTAAGATGTCAGGCTACCTTGAAAACTACATTTACTAAAAACTTCATTTGTAACAGACACCCAAGGGAACATAAGAAAGTGGCAAAGAACAATTAGGTGACAGTATCTTTTTCTGGATCTACTTTATTATTTATCCTTTTCTTGCAACTGTCAGAACATATTTGTGTGTACATTCATTTAAAAACACCGCAGGAGCTAGGAGAAATCCAGTTTTCAGTTTTTCTCCCATGGCAGTCTCATGGAGAGATTGTCCTTTTTCATATCCCAAAAAATATAGCTTGCAGGAGTCCAGAGAGCAGGAGCTTCAGGTTAGCTGACAAGGGAAGGTATAAGAAATCCCCTCATAAAAATATTGTACTTTAACATCTTATTTCTCTTTTTTATCCTCTCATAGTACTCTTTTCTTTCTTCACATGAAAAATTATTTTTCTTTATATTTGTAATTTCTCCTCAGATTTTTAATTTTCCTCAGATAAGCCCCAATCCTGGGTTCCTTGGTTTAGCTGGCTATAGCAGAGAGAACTAGCTGTCCACCACATATTTGTGCTCCCCTTTCCACAGTGGGCAAGTGTCCAGCTAGAGACTACACTTCCCAGGCCCCTTGAATCAAGGTAGGATTGTATGACTAGTTTTCCCCAAATAGAACACGAGCAGAAGTTATATGCTTCTTTTCTTAGCTTGGTTTTTAAGAAATGATCGTGCATTCTTTGCCCTTTCTTCTCAGGACCTCTGCTGAGATTCAAAGAACTCCAAGGCCCAAGGGGATGATGGAGCCACAGAACAGAGGGTGACTGTATCTTGAATTAACTTGTGAAAACAGTTGACAAACACTTGGACAGTGCCATGAGTATGAAATAAACTTCTCTTGTGTTAAGTCGCTAGAATTTTAGGGCTTCTTTGTTATAGCAGCTATTGATAGTCTATCTAATATACCATCTTTAATCTGAATCTTATCTTTTCCATCATTGGTCCTCTATAAACTGGCTGCTTTCTGTCTTCATTTGTTCCTTCTTACTCTCCATGATTTTCCTGGGTGAACAGCTAATGGGATAGGTAAGGCTGGGGGTAGAGGGCAAATGGAGAGATGATGAATTCTGCTTTGGGGATATTAATCTGAGTTGCCTAGGGGATATCCAGGTGAAGGTGTCAAGTAAGAATTTAGACATTGCCTCTGATTTCAGAGAGGTGTAGACTAGAGGTAAAAGTTTCAGAGTCAATAGCCTAACACTTACATTTAACTCCAGAAGGATTGTTGAGATTATCTATGGAGAGAGAGTAGAGAATGGAGAAATGCGCCTTAGGTTTCTCAACATTTAGGGAGTGGGTAGGAAGGTGTTTGACAGATTAGAATGGAAACTAGAAGGAAAACCAGGAGAGGATGAGGTCAAAGGAGCCAAGAGAGAAGAGTTATTCAAGAAGGAAGGAGTGGTCAGTATTTCCAATGCTATTGACTAGTGGGGTAACCATGGCAGCATCAATGACCTTGACAAGAGATGTTTCCTAAAGTTGATGGTGAGAAGCCAGACTAGACTGGTTGAGGATAGAACTAGAGGTAAGGACTGGGGACTATCTGGTGTAAAAGACCCTTCAAAAAATTACACAGGAAGAGCAGCAGAGAGATAAGGTAGAGTGGGAGGAGGTGTGGGATGTGGGGTGAAGGAAGATTTTCTAAAGATGGTAAGCACTTGAGCCTATTATATGCTATTGGACATGATCCAGGGGGAAAGGGACAAATGATACAGGAACACACGTACCATGACACTGCCCAGCTGTTCAACATGAACACGATGCAGTGCAATTTCTTCTTACTCCATGGAGAGTCTTCCATGATTGAATCAACCTACAGTGACTTCTGCCTCCTCCAGCCTCCTCCAGCATGTATGATATGTATGGCTTTTCATAAACTTACTCTGAACAGCTTAGTATGGTGGAAACACCAGTGTTTGGAGTTGGCAAGACTGGGACTGAGTCTTTTCTCCATCCCCTTTCCGATGCTTCTCCAGACACATCTCTTTTCACTTTTCTTTCTTACTTTCTATTCCAAACCATTCAGATGCACTTGAAGTTCATGTATATTGCCTCTGTAAATTCTTGACCTTTGCAGGTGCTATTGCCCAGGTCAGGTATGCCCATTTCCTCTTCTCCCCCTCTAAGAATGGCTAAATCCTACTAATCAAGGTCAAGTGTTTTTTATATAATACTTCCTTGATCTTGCTAGTTAGATGCTCGTCCAGTGTGTTCCCACAGAAACACTGCATTCTTCTGCAGTAGCACTTATCACACTGAAGGACAATTGTCCTTAATAGTCTTACTCTCTAATAGGCCTTGAGCATCTTAACAGTAGAAATCATGCCCCATTTATCTTTGGATCCCAAGTGACTTTCACAGTGTCAAATACATGATAGACATTCAAAAAATGTTTAATGAATGAATGGGTGACTGAAATAGTCAGTAGATTGGCTGTTGGGAGTCAGTTGTCATTAACAATCTTTACTTATCCAGTGTCTAAACAATATCTTTTTGCTCATGTAGTTGCTCAGATAGAGCCCACATTTAATCATATGTCATTATGCTAAAGGATAAAGAAATGTCCATGTCACTGCAAGAAAGTTAGTAAAATATATTCCAATAATAGGTGATATGACTTAAGAAATTTTAAGAAATGGAAATAGAGTTGAAATTGAGTAGAACAAACACAATCTATTGATTAAATTGCTTGGAAAAAAGCTTTCGATTTTAAAGAAACCAAGGGACATTATAAAATGTATTTCTAGTGGTGAAAAGTTAATTCTCATTGGGTAGTGAAAATGAATATAGGATACAGTGTCAGGAATAATTATCTCAATTGATGATGAAAAAATATCTTTCTGTTACTGTTGTTTTAACCCCCCCCTTGAGATAGAGGGGTCGGGGGGAAAGGTATTGTGTCTCATTTTCAGGACAATTTCCTTCAACAAATATGTCGCTTTTCAGTGAGACCATTTGTGAATTACCTGCAGGTGCTTTGAAAAGCCAGACTTACAATTCTGTCATAAGCATCCCATTTTTTATGAAATCAGTCACCTTTAGGCTCTTATTAGAAGAACTGTTGGGATCTCCTAGCTGCTTCATAATGGACATTGAAAAATGTCCTTGCACTTTAGGGGATCAAAGTGACAACAGCGTACTGAATGGAAGGTAGGGAACTTATGAGCTGTAAGTTGTCTGGAGCAATTGGGGGAAATAACATTCTTATGGCAAATTATCAGCATGACTAAATATGGCTTAACTCAAAACTGTAAAATGGAATATTAATCCCAAAGGAGAATTTTCTTCTATTCCCCTCCCCCCATATTTAAAAATAAACTTTCACTGATATGAGTAAGAGTTTCCTAAGGAAAATGAAGGCAAAAGAAATTAGCTTCAGGTTATCAGAGTGTATGTTAGGCCTAGACATAAACATCTTTATAAAACTCACTTAATGGTTGAAGAAAGCCATGGTGAATGGAATGCTTTGGATTCTTAACACCAGAATGTAAGTACAAGACTCTGGACTCTGGGAAACAAACAGGGTTACAGAAGGGAGGTGGGTGGGGCGATGGGGTAGCTGGGTGATAGGTAATAAGGAGGGCACGTGTTGTGATGAGCACTGGGTGTTTTACGCAACTAATGAATTGTTGAACCTTACATCAAAAACTAATGATGTACTATAGGCTGGCTAACTGAACATTTAAAAAGTACTATATTCCTAACTCTAGAATGATTTCACATGTCATTTCATATTTATAAAGCATATTTGATCACAGAATTGAAATACAAGTTCTATGAATCCATTCAACAGACTGAGAAGTACGTACAATGGAGGGGTAATAATATGAAGAATAAGGATCAGGGCAGCAAACCCTAGGAGACTGTTAGAAGTGCAGAATCCAGAATCTCAGCTAACTCATGTGCACATAAGAATTTGAGAAGCACTGTGCTAGGCTGTCTACTCTGAGTTAAGTCCAGCTATTCTGCCACTCTGGGCCTCTGTTTTTCCATTTGTAGATTGGATGGAATGGTGTTAGTCACTAAGTTCTTATTCCTGACCTTGAAGAGACCCTGAAGTGGAGGTGACCCCTGGAAGGGAGAGGGTTATGTCTGTGCAAGACACCTGGCCAGTGGTGCACTGAACACCATGTAAACTTTGTACCATGCAAAATGCCATATACATGCAAAACTGCTCTATTTTTGGATGAAATGACATGTCGGAACTGGTGACATTTTTTTCTTTGGAATTTCATGCCGTGATGGCAGGGGTCATTTGCAGTCATGTCTGGGAGCCAGGGAATTGAAGTCCAGAGAGAAAGAGCGCAAGTGAGCAAGCTTGGGGCAGAGCAGCTGTGGTGATCCAAGAGGGTCAGGACCCAGTTAAGAGTAAAGATGAAGGGTCATATTAATGATGATACATTCATCATGCTTTTCCCTCTGCAGAGTTCTCACTGGACGTATTTCAGTGCATTCTACCTAGTCCTTACTGGCGTCCATATGTTAACCACCATTAAATATTTACATGGTCTTAGTGTACCTCAAATCTTTTTTTCATTTAATGCTAGCCTGAAGGCTCCAGAGTCTTCTCTCTCATTTCACCTCCGTATCTCCCTCTCTAAAAATGTCACAGTGTTGTTCTCAGGTGCTGCGTCTTGCTGACTAACAGCTGTTCAGTTAAGTTGTTCCTTTTTAGTCCCATCTACTAGCAAATTTTTACAAGAGCTACAGACGTGCAGAGAAAACAGAAATGACAGAAAAGTTGGCATTCCAAATGGTGTAAAAAAGAAAAGGATCTGGATAAGTCAATGATAGTGTAATTAACCCCTATATGATTTGGAGGTGACTGTGTCACTTGTTGTCTATCCTGGGACCCATCTGAGAAAAACTGATCATCAGGGCCTGCTGCCCATCTTGAGTGGACATGTTTCCCAGGCTGCTCATCTTTCCTTAATCCAAACAGGATTGGCTTTAGTCTCTCTAAATTTAGTTATTTGCCTAGGAACGCTATTTAAGGAGTCTCTGACATTTTCATCATGAAGATGTTCTGGTACAGGAAAATCAACCCTAGTTCTGGAGTTGGAAGGCTAGGTTTGGGTTCTGACTCATTAGCTAAGTGCCCTTAGGAAATTCATGTAGTCTTTCTGAGCATCAGCTGTCCTCCAAAATCTATTCTTTCCTTCCTCATGGGCACCTGGTTGCCCAGTGAGAGACCACATTCTCAGCCTCCTTCATAGGTAGGCATGGTCTCATGACTAAGTTCTCTCCAATGGAATATAAGGAGAGGTGGTGTGTGAGGAAATTGCCTACCATGGATTCTTTCTCCTCATTCCCCTTCTTTTGGGGAGCTGGGTCCTGGACCTAGGGATGACTTTTTAAATGGTGCAGATGAAGACAACACCCCTAGGGGATGGCGGACCAACAAGATAGGGGAACCTGGATCCAAAGATGTCTTTACAAAACACAGCTGACCTGCCAGCTTACACCTCCAAGCTCCATACTATAAAGTATGAGAGGAACAAATGTCTATTTCATCCACTGCATTTTTTGTCTCTTTATTATAGCTGCTTATTCTTTTTGTTTTGTTTTGTTTTGCTATTTTTTAAATTTTATTTTATTATGTTATGTTAATCACCACACATCACATCATTAGTTTTTGATGTAGTGTTCCATGATTCATTGTTTGCGTATAACACCCAGTGCTCCATGCAGTACATGCCCTCTTTAATACCTGTCACCAGCTAACCGATCCCCCCACCCTCCTCCCCTCTAGAATCCTCAGTTTGTTTCTCAGAGTCCATAGTCTCTCATGGTTCATCTCCCCCTCCAATTTCCCCCGCTTCTATCTTTTTTTTTTTTTTTAACATATAATGTATTATTTGTTTCAGAGGTACAGGTCTGTGATTCAACAGTCTTATACAATCCACAGTGCTCACCATAGCACATACCCTGCCCAGTGTCTATCACCCAGCCACCCCATCCTTCCCACCCCCCATCCTTAATACAACATCTATATCTTTATTTATAAGATTGAGGAAATCATAGCTTTTGACAGAACTGTTGTGAGGGTTAAGTTATATGATGTATGTGTTTTATAATTTGTAAAGTACATACTATTATAATATTAGCTTTTATTGTTTTTGTCATTCCTTGCATTTATGAGACCAGAGGTAGGCATGACAGAGGAAGGGATAGAAGATGGGTGCCAATAATAAAGTGTCTGGAGGGGCATAAGTCACTTCTAGAAGATACCCTGATCCTGCTGGGAAAAATGGGAAGGTATGAATAGAGAAGCATAATGGTGAAATTATGGATTTGGATTCAGACTGCCTGAATTTAAATCCAGATTCTGCTACTTATTATTGTAGGCAAGTTACTTAACCTCTCTGTTCTTCAGTTTTCTCAGAAAAATGAGGATGATAATGGTGCCAACCTCACTGAGTTCTTGTAAAGACTAAACATGAGCTGTGAGAATTCATGCATATATGACACTTTGAACAATGTCTGACACATAGGAATCATGCAACAAATGGCATTAGTATTTGAATTACCGCTGTGTTTACAGGAAAGGACAAGTGGAAATGAGGAGATGGGTGTATAAATGGGTAAGTGGCCTCTCCATCTCAAGATTGACCATTATCCAAGACTACTTCAATATCCTTGTGGAGACTTACTAACACTCTGAGTCCAAAATTCCTTCTCTTCTCAACTCCTTTCCCATACTTCATTGGTTCTCAAATGTACATTTTTACATTTCAAAAACTGGAATGAATCTTAAAATGGACGGTGTTTTACCATTGT
Source organism: Mirounga leonina (assembly GCF_011800145.1). Lineage (NCBI taxonomy): Eukaryota > Metazoa > Chordata > Mammalia > Carnivora > Phocidae > Mirounga > Mirounga leonina. The sequence continues at coordinate 57,347,796 of NW_023270316.1, read as the reverse complement.
CATGAGCCAGGCAGGAACTGTGATGCAGTTGTCACTCCCTGTCATTGCATGAAAAACCTGGGCCATAGCTATTTACATATTATTGTTACTGCAATTCAGTTATGTACAGTGTTGGTTTCATTGTTATTTTAAATATCTTAATATTATGCTGATATTTGGCATTAAAGTGATAAATTATGACTCCAAATAGATATGGAAACAGAGCAGCATGTGCATTTAGTATTATTGAAGCAGATATTTTTAGCTGGAGTCATGATAAAATTCCATATTCACTTGAAAAGCAAGAGCCAAGAGTATCATAAGTAGATGAAACTGTGTTATGTTTTATTGCTGAGACATATATATATATATATATATATATATATATATATATACACACACACACACACAAGGATTGTTGACCCCATGCCTAGATATGCAATTCAAGATGGAAAAATTGTCAAAGTTCTCAGATTATATGAAAAGAACTTGTAAAGCTACAAGAAGCTGTGTGAAGAGGATTATGTTTAAGGCATCGAACCACTAAACATCAGTTTGTCAGAAACTTCTTGCTAACTTGGAATGGAAGCAGATTGTCAGCAACATGTAAGTCAATCTTGGGAAAAAGTATAAATTAAATTGAATGGGAAATGCTGATAAGCTCAGTAATTTTGGCATGTTTAGAAATGTTTATGTTAAAGGTATAAGAGATCCTGAAACAAATAATACATTATATGTTAATAAACATTTTTTTAAAAAAGGTATGAAAGATAAAGAACTTGATCATGGGTACAGAAAAGCATCATATCACTGTAATAATAAGCAAAATTTCAGAGGCCAGAAGTTGTTACCATATTTAATTTAGTCCATAAAAATTAAGAATGAGATATTCTTCAAAAATTAAAAAAAATGGATGGATGATGGTTGAATTGATAGAAGACTGGCTTAAAGTAATCTGATATAGACCACCTGGAGCTGTGCACCAAAAATGTTGATTCTTAATGTAATTTGGATATATGTTCAAATAAATAATAAGCTCACATAAAGTTTAGGGACTTGGTTATTATTTTTGAGAGGCATGACTGGACATCTACAACCCTTCAACATCTCTAGCCACAAACCATTTAAAGGCAATTTGTGGAAGGAATATGGATCTTGGCTGTTGTCTGGGAACTTTCTGGTAAAATAAAGTGTTAGTACTAAAATTGATAGTGTGGGTGGTAAAGGGCTTGAAAGAAAGATGGAGAGATAAGTGTTGCTCTTAGTAAGATGGACAGTAACGTGCAGGAAAACATGAACATCAATGACTTTGAGTCAAAAAGTGATTTGAACAGAGCTGGATTTAATGTGAAAAAGTTTGGGGAATGCCTGAAACAACTTATTATATATATACATTTTCCTTTTAAATGTGCAGGAGTGATATATGAAAGAAATCTGCATCTAAAATTTAAAAGGGTTTTTTGATAAGTTGTGATAAGAATATATCATGTTACAGCTTAATTATCTTCATTTTTTTTCTTTCTTAGTGCCTCATAAAATAAGCATGCATAGCATATTCCAGTTAATGATGTATTAGAGACAAGCCACTTCCAAAGCTGGAAAAGTGGGAGCACTGGAACTGACCAATCTCTGATGTCTTAAATGTCAATATTGACACCCCAACCATACTTTCATGTCCTTCCTGATTTCTTACTTCCATACTCATACAAAATATGTTCTTTATGCCAAGAAAGCCTTTAATTCCCTCAGTTCCTCTTTTTTATTTTCCTTTACACTTCATTGATCCTTTCCTGTGTCCATCCTGCCATCTAGTCTAGACCCCATGAAAGGAAGCTGGCACCTTCTGCCTTCCCTCCCCTTCGGCTACGCCTTTGTCACAGGCACTTGGCTAATTGTCAATTTGGGGTCCATGCTTTAATTTCATTAGAAATTAATTATGATGTTTTAAATATACACCAAAGTATAGGCATCTGTATACCCATCACCCAAATTTAACATATGTCCTATTTGCTTCAGATTTATCTCCTTTTTTTTTTTTTTAAGATTTTATTTACTTCTTTATTGACAGAGTGAGACACAGCGAGAGAGGGAACACAAGCAGGGGGAGTGAGAGAGGGAGAAGCAGGCTTCCCGCTGAGCACGGAGCCCGATAAGGGGCTCGATCCCAGGACCCTGGGATCATGACCTGAGCAGAAGGCAGACGCTTAACCAACTGAGCCACCCAGGTGCCCCTCAGATTTATCTCTTAACGGGTTACAGTGAAAGCCCCACTCCCCCAAACTGTACCCCTCTGTGCTAGTTGATAAAGTTTTGCCCCCCAGCTCCAAGCCCATAACTCTGTACTCTGCTGTCATGCGAGGGCTAGGACTTTGTTGACATCCCTCTCCTTTGTCAGTGGATCCCTCCTACCTTCTTTCAATTGTGGGTGGAAGAGGGAGATGGGAAGGCCAGAGGAGGGAAGAGGGATGTGCTTTTCCTGCCAGTGTCATCTCGGTCATGCCGCTGCAATTGGTCCTAGCAGCAGTTGGCTTCAGTGTGCTGGTTCCTGGACCTTTCATGCCACCTCAGAGACATCAGCACCAGTTAATCAGCACCCTTTCCCTTAAGTCTGAGTCTCTGAAGTATCAGCACCAGCTGAACAGTGTATCTCCTCAGAGATCTGGGTTCTAGACCTGCAGGACCTCACTTGTAAATCTCTGAGTTCTAATAACCCATCTCTTCCTTCACTCCCTCACCCCAGGAACAGCAGGAGGAGTTTCCTGCCATTACAATTTCTGTATTACCTGCGCACTGGGTATTAATAAGACTGATGAGTCACTGACCTCTACCTCTCATAATACATCATATGTTAATTAATTGAACTTAAATTAAAAAATATAAAAAATGTAAAGTAAGATAAAAAAGTAAAATTTACTGTCTTTTACACACACACGCACACACACACACAAGAAACAAAGCTAAATGTCTGGCCTAATAGGAAAAAGATTGACTGCCTATGTATATCTGGCTTTGGAAAAATCAGGCTATCTCTATCAATCTGTGATACCGTGCATTTGAAGGTATCATGGTCACCAGGATGCAGCAGGAAATCAGTGAGTGGTTCGCTTTTCTTTCACCCCAACTACATGTGTTGTCCTCCTTTGAGGTAATGACTGTGGGTGTTGTTTATTTAAATATATAAAAATAAACAAATATATATTAGCCAGTCCATTTCTAATCCAAACCAGAAGGCTTTGACTGTAGTAGGGTTTTCACGGTTTTGTTTTGTTTTTAAGTGTGATAATATATTATTTTTCTTCTAAATATTATATCTGCTTGTTGCAAAAACTTTCCAGTAGTCTGAAACATACAAAATACTTAAATTCTCTCATCAAAAAGAAAAAAACAAAAAAAACACAATTTCTGTGTTATCCCAGGGTTCACTTCTTGTTTTCTGTTGTTCATCTTAATATCTGGCAGGGTATCAAGAGTAAGTGACTCATTGTTATTTATTTTCTTCAAATTGTCTTGGTTATTTTTGGCCTTTTATTCTTTCAAAGTGAATTTCAGGATCAAACTTCATGAAAAACCCTGTTGGGATTCTGAGTAGAATTGCTCTGAATTTATAAGTTAGTTTGGGGAGAATTTTTATCTTTATCATATTGAAGGGGCCCTCCTACTTGCTAAGGTCTTGCTCATTGATATGTAATTTTTAGACTAGTAACACTGACATCACCTGGATCCTGTTAGAAATACAGAATTTTAGATTTCATCCCGTACTTGCTGAATCAGAATCTTCATTTTAACAAGAGCCCCAGAGTTTTATGCACATTATTAAAGCTAAAGTGTAGTTTTAAAGTCATCCCTTTCCTCTTTCTAAATAGAGCTAGGGACTTAGGGTTTTGACTTTATTTTTTAAACCTTTCTCTCCAGTAGATTCTCTTAAACAAAAAACAGACATGCTAAAATATCTTTCATCTTCATACATTCACTCCAACCCTAGGTGCATATCACCCATTACCATTTTGCTCCCTTCATAGTCAACCTCCTTGAAGCAGAGGTCTGTCCTCATTGCCCCCACCTCCTCACCTTCCAGCCATTCCTTGGGCTTCTGTTGCTCATAATTTTATCAAAACTGCTTGAACTCATAAAAACAAATGATATTTTGCCATTAGTGACAACATGGATGGACCTAGAAGATAATATGCTAAGTGAAGTAAGTCAGAGAGAGAATGACAAATACCATATGATTTCACCTACATGTGGAATCTAAAAACCAAACCAACAAAAAGCAAAAACAGACTCATAAATACGGAGAACAAACTGATGGTTGCCAGAAGGAAGGGGGTTGGGGGAATAGGCAAAATGAGTGAAGGGGAGTGGGAGGTACAGGCTTCCAGTTATGGAATGAATAAGTTATGGGGATAAAAGGTACAGCCTAGGGAATATACTCAATGGTATTGTAATTGCATTATATGGTAACAGATGGTAGCTACACTTATGGTCAGCATAGCATAAGGTATACATATGTTGAATCACTATGTTGTACATTGCAACTAAGGCAACATCGTGTGTCAACTACACTTCAGTAAAAAAACAAAAACAAAACCCCACAAAACATAATACTGAATGAAGAAGGTAGAATAAAGGTTACATATTATATGATTTTGTATGTACGAAGTACAAAAATAGGAAAAGACTTAGGGTAACTGGATCAAAAAGCAAGAACCATTTATATGCTGTCTATAAGAGACTCACTTCAGACCTAAAGAACATGTAGATTGAAAGTGAAGGGATGGAAAAATATTTACTATGCAAATGGAAGCAAAAAGAAAGCTGGGATAGCAATACTTATATCAGACAGAATAGATTTTAAAACAGATTAGAGACAGAGACACTATGTAATGATAAAGGGAACAATCCAACAAGATGATATAACAATTATAAAAATATATGCACCAAACACAAGAGCACCTAAATACATGAGCAGCTATTAACAGATATAAAGGAAGAAATTGACAGTAATACAGTAATAGTAGAGGAGTTTACTATCACACTTATATCAATGGACAGATCATTCAGACAGAAAATCAACAAGGAAACAGTGGTTTGAATGTCACATTAGACTAGATGAACCTAACTTATATTCAGAACATTCCATCCAAGACCAGTTGAATAAATTTTTTAAATTAATTTTTTATGTTAGTCACCATACAGTACACCATTACTTTTTGATGTAGTGTTCCATGATTCATTGTTTGTGTATAACACCCAGTGCCCCATGCAATACGTGCCCTCCTTAATACCCATCACTGGGCTAACTCATCCCCCCATCTCCCTCCCCTCTAAAACCCTCAGTTTGTTTCCCAGCATCCATACTCTCTCATGGTTCATCTCCCCCTCCGATTTCCCCCCCTTCATTTTTCCCTTCCTTCTCCTGATGTCCTCCATGCTATTCCTTATGTTCCACAAGTAAGTGAGACCATATGATAATTGACTTTCTCTGCTTTACTTATTTCACTTAGCATAATCTCCTTCAGTTCCATCCATGTTGATGCAAAAGTTGGGTATTCATCCTTTCTGATGGCTGAGTAATATTCCATTTATATATGGACCACATCTTCTTTATCCATTTGTCTGTTGAAGGGCATCTCGCCTCTTTCCACAATTTGGCTATTGCGGACATTGCTGCTATGAACATTGGGATGCATATGGCCCTTCTTTTCACTACATCTGTGTCTTTGGAGTAAATACCCAGGAGTGCAATTGCTGGGTCATAGAGTAGCTCTACTTTTAATTTTTTGAGGCACATCCACACTGTTTTCCAAAGTGGCTGTACCAACTTGCATTCCCACCAACAGTGCAAGAGGGTTCCCCTTTCTCCACAACCTCTCCAACATTTGTTGTTTCTTGCCTTGTCAGTTTTTGCCATTCTAACTGGTGTAAGGTGGTATCTCAATGTGGTTTTGATTTGGATTTCCCTGATTGCTAATGATGATGAACATTTTTTCATGTGTCTGTTAGCCATTTGTATGTCTTCTTCAGAGAAGTGTCTTTTCATGTCTTCTGCCCATCTTTTGACTTGATTATTTGTTTTCTGGGTGTTGAGTTTGAGAAGTTCTTTATAGATCGTGGATATCAGCCCTTTGTCTGTAGTGTCATTTGCAAAAATCTTCTCCCATTCTGTGGGTTGCCTCTTTGTTTTGTTGACTGTTTCCTTTGTTGTGTAGAAGCTTTTTATTTTGATGAAGTCCCAAAAGTTCATTTTTGCTTTTGTTTCCCTTGCCTTTGGAGATATACCTTGAAAGAAGTTGCTGTGGCCAATGTCCAAGAGGTTCCTGCCTATGTTCTCTTCTAGGATTTTGATGGATTCCTGTCTCACATGGAGGTCTTTCATCCATTTTGAGTTTATCTTTGTGTATGGTGTAAGAGAATGGTGGAATTTCATTCTTCTGTATATAGCTATCCAATTTTCCCAGCACCATTTATTGAAGAGACTGTCTTTTTGCATTGCATATTTTTTCCTGCTTTGTCGAAGATTATTTGACCATAGGGTTAAGGATCCATATCTGGGTTCTCTCCTCTGTTCCATTGGTCTATGTGTCTGTTTCTTTGCCAGTACCATGCTGTTCTGGTGATCACAGCTTTGTAATATAACTTGAAAACAGGCAGTGTGATGCCCCCAGCTTTGTTTTTCTTTTTCAACATTTCCTTGGTGATTCGGGGTCTTTTCTGATTCCATACCAATTTTAGGGTTGTTTGTTCCAGCAGTTTGAAAAATGCCATTGGAATTTTGATCAGGATGGCATTGAAGGTATAGATTGCTTTGGGTAGCATAGACATTTTAACATTGTTTATGCTTCCAATCCATAAGAATGGAATGTTTTTCCATCTTTTTGTGTCGTCTTCGATTTCTTTCATGAGCATTCTGTAGTTCCTAGAGTATAGATCCTTTACCTCTTTGGTTAGGTTTATTCTGCGGTATCTTATGGTTTTTGGTGCCATTGTAAATGGAATCAATTCTCTAATTTCTCTTCCTACAGTTGCGTTGTTAGTGTATAAGGAGGCAACTGATTTCTGTGCATTGATTTTGTATCCTGCCACATTCCTGAATTGCTATATGAGTTCTAGTAATTTGGGGGTGGAGTCTTTTGGGTTTTCCACAGAAAGTATCATGTCATCTGGGAAGAGAGAGAGTTTGACTTTTTTGCTAATTTGAATACATTTTATTTCTTTTTGTTGTCTGATTGCTGTTGCTAGGACTTCTAGTACTATGTTGGAAAATAGTGGTGAGAATGGGCATCCTTGACGTGTTCCTGATCTTAAGGGAAAGGCTCTCAGCTTTTGCCCATTGAGGATGATATTTACTGTGGGTTTTTCATAGATGGATTTTATGAACTTGAGGAATGTTCCCTCTATCCCTATACTCTGAAGAATTTTAATCAGGAAAGGATGCTGTATTTTGTCAAGTGCTTTTTATTCATCAATTGAGAGGACCATATGGTTCTTCTCTCTCATTAATGTGGTTTTTTTTTTTAATTTTATTATGTTATGTTAGTCACCATGCAATACATCATTAGTTTTTGATGTGTTGATTCTTCTCAAGTACACATGGAACATTCTCTAGAATAGATCATATATTAGGCCACAAGAAAAGTCTTAATAAATTCAAATAGAATGAAATCCTATCATGCATCTTTTCCTACCACAGTAGTGTAAAACTAGAAATCAACCACAAGAAAAAAATCTGGAAAGAACACAAATATGTGGAGGGTAAATAATATGCTACTAAACAGTGAATGGGGGCGCCTGGGTGGCTCAGTTGGTTAGGTGACTGCCTTCGGCTCAGGTCATGATCCTGGAGTCCCGGGATCGAGTCCCGCATCGGGCTCCCTGCTCAGCAGGGAGTCTGCTGCTCCCTCTGACCCTCCCCCCCTCTCATGTGCTCTCTCTCTCTCTCTCAAATAAATAAATAAAATCTTTAAACAGTGAATGGGTCAGCCAAGAAATCAAAGAGGAAATAAAAAAAAATACATGGAGACAGATGAAAATGAAAACACAACAGTCACAAATCTTTGGGATGTAGCAAAGGCTATTCTAGGAGGGAAGTTTATAGCAATACAGGCCTACCTCAGGAAATAAGAAAAATCTCAAATAAACAACCAAAACTTACCCCTAAAGGAGCTAGAAAGAGAACAAAGGCCAAAGACAGTAGAAGGAAGGAAATAATAAATATTAGAGCAGAAATAAGTGAAATAGAGACTAAAAAACCCCAATAAAACAGATCAATGAAACCAGGAGCTGATTCTTTGAAAATATCAATAAAATTGATAAATCTTTAGCCAGAGTTATCAAAAACAGGAGAGGACTAAAATAAATTATATATGTATATATATATGTATATGTAGGTACATATATATATATAAAATCTTGTATATATATGTATATATGTGTGTATATATAATTATTATTATTAAATGGTCATAAAAATAATGAGATTTTTGCCATTTGCAACAGCATGGATGGACCTAGAGGGTATAATGCTAAGTGAAATAAGTCAGAGAAAGACAAATACCATGATTTCTCTCACATGTGGAATTTACAAAACAAAACAAAAATGAACAAAGGAAAAAAGAGACAAATGAACATACTCTTAAATACAGAGAAGAAACTGGTCATTGCCAGAGGGGAGGTGGGTGGGAGGATAGGTGAAATAGATAAAGGGAATTAAGAGTACACTTACTGTGATGAGCACTGACTAATGTACAGAATTGTTGAATCAGTATATTGTACACCTGAAACTAATATATGTTAATTATACTTCAATTAGAAAATAAAAATTTTTGAAAAGGTTGAAAAAAAAGAAAAAGATAATGTATGGCTTTAGAAGTCAGGCTAATGGTTACCCTTGGGGGATAAGTGCAAGGGGACAAGGGGAGGTTTTGGGGGGTACTGGTAATGCTCTATTTCTTAATCTGGTTATGTGAATGTATTCACACTATAAACTTATGTACTTTTCAGTATACATATTATATACTTTAATAAAAAGCTCAAAAATACTTTTTAAAAAGGGGGGAAGCCAGCCTGCTTGAGCTCAGGTTACTAAAGACCTCTTAATTTCCAAATCCATTAGGCATCTCTGAGTGCCCACTTTACTTGACCTTCTTGAAGAATCTTTGCACCTTGTTAATTCATCCTTTCCTTTGTCTATTTTCTTTCTTTTTTAAAGATTTTATTTATTTGACAGAGAGAGACACAGCAAGAGAGGGAACACAAGCAGGGGGAGTGGGAGTGGGAGAGGGAAAGCAGGCTTCCCGCTGAGCACGGAGCCCAGTGCGGGGCTCGATTCCAGGACTCTGAGATCATGATCTGAGCCGAAGGCAGACACTTAACGACTGAGCCACCTAAGCACCCCTCTTTTGTCTATTTTCACAGCAGGTGCCACAGCTTGGGCCCCCATCACCTCCTGCCTGTCCCATGCAATTCTCTCCTAACCTATGTTTCCCTTCCCAGAGGATAAACTCTCTAGAGATGCTTGGGTTCTTATAAATGCAAATCAGATCCTGTTACTGCTTTCCTTAATACCATTCCCTAAAGCTCCAGTCTCACAGGTAAAACCCAAACTTCTTGGGCCATCATAAGAGCACCTTGTGGGTTAGGTTCATACCTGACCCGCTCACCTCATTTCCTTGCCATTCCCTTTCATGAAGCTTGCATTCTAGCCAGACTAGATAACTTGCAGTTCCCTGGTAGCCCATGTCATTTCTTGTGTCCATGCCTTTGCATTTGTGTTTCCTTCTGTTGGGAATGCCTTTGCCCCTTTGACTATTTATCAAGCACATACTCATTTTTCCAGACCCAATTCAAATGTCTTCCTCTGTGAAGAATTCCCTCCCCACTTAGAGGTGATCTCTCTTGGCCACCATGGGCTGAATTTCTAGGATTGTACTTATCCCTTAGTATAGCAGCTACTGTTTACCTCTTCTTCCCTACCAGCCTGTGAACTAGTAGTAGAAGGACTTACTCTTTTTTTTTTTTTTTAAGATTTTTTATTTATTTATTTGACAGGGAGATAGAGAGAACAAGTTGGCAGAGAGGCAGGCAGAGGGAGAGGGAGAAGCAGGCTTCCCGCTGAGCAGGGAGCCCGATGCGGGGCTCGATCCCAGGACCCTGGGATCATGACCTGAGCTGAAGGCAGCGCTTAACCGACTGAGCCACCCAGGCGCCCCAGGACTTACTCTTGTCTTTATATCCCTATTGCAGGCATAGAGTAGGCATGTAATGAATGCTTATTGCATGAACGAATGGATGACTGAATCAGGTTAGTAGAGGAGACATTTGTTCATCATGCCAATGTGGTCTCTGCTTACAGTGGTGTCTGTTCCTGGAATTTGACCACAGTCTTCTGGGGACCATAGAAAATTCTCCCTCCCCTGGGAAACCCCTCATGAGATGCTCTAGCTGGAAGGGACTTCTCTTCTTCTGCTGAAATACCACTTCTTTCTGGCCCCTCTCTTAGGCACTTACCTCTTCCACAGTATTCGTGCCTCTCTTGCTCAACACACGTCATCTGTAAATTTTCTGAAGCAAGAGGCTGTGTTTTATTCTTCTGTGTCCTTCCCCCAAATGCTCAGCAAATGTCTTGTACATGGAAAGCACTTGATTCATGTCTGTTGAAGTGAATCAGCATGGTTTTAACTCACACCAATGGGGAGTTTTTCATCTAGAACATAAAGGAGGCTTAGATTCCTGAATTGGAGAGAATGTTATGTGGGTGGAGCACACACTGAGTGATTATTAGCATCAGGCAGGTGGGTCATTACAAAAATCAAAATAATTGCTAAAGAGAGAGCCTCAGGTCTGAAAAGCTACGTCTGCAAGGAGGCTGCCTGCCTTACAGAAACGCTCTCAACCCCCTACGGGGGGCTTGGTAAACCCATTATATTGCAGCCTGGGGTGGAGGCAAAAGCTGCCTTTCACTAAACCTATCTAAACTTCAGATTAGATTTTGGGGCTAAGCTCCGGGAAGCTTCTGAAGGCATTTTTAAGAAGATGCCAAAGGAGAGAATGTGATTAAATTTTCTTGAGCTATGGGAGACCCTGGGAGAAAAAGCATTCCTTTTGCTTCAGCTCCCTTAGCTGAAACATCATGGTGGAGGAGAGTTCCTTTCTTACTCCCAGAGGGTTTAGAATTCTAATCTCTGGTTAAATTAAGCATAACTGGAGGGGGGGAAAGAGCCGAGGTGGTAAAGACAATGAGCTGAAATGGAACAAGTAAAGCTTATGTGTGGCATACGCCTTCAGCAATTAGATGAGCTCAGATCTCATCCTGATTCTTGTCCACGCTGCTGGCCTGAGAAAGGAGCCCAGTAACTATCAAATATGCCAACGGTGAACATTTCCTTTGATTTTTCTCCTGAGGCATCAAAGATTTCAGTATTTTATTGTAATAGGTTTTCATCATGTGCTGTTTCAAAAACTGCCTTGAAAACAGGCTTGCAACTCCCGGTCCCTTTCTTGTCTGTGTTGGGAGTGAGGATGTTTGTGACCCCGATGGCTGACACTGGAGCTCTGGCCACACTGGGGCAGGTAGGCAGAGTATGGAGGTCCCCAGAATTCCTCTGACATCGGACAGAAGTCCCAGCTGGGCGGCCTTTGGGCTTCTAGGACTTGGAATTGCTTATCAGAGTATGCAGGGTAAGCACATGGTCACTCTGTGGCCCATACAGGGTCATATGTACTTTAAAGAAATTCCTCAGTATATTCAAACCCACTGAAGCACAGTTGGAAGGTGTCCCTGTGAAGCCTAGAGCAGAGCTGCATTTCAGTGGCTTTCATTTTTTTCTTTGCAGAGTAGAAACCGTGAAAGTATTAAAGGAGGTTGGAAGAAAACTCTCATGTCCTTCATGTGGCCAGTGAACTTACACCTCTTCAATTCCAACATCAAAGAGGCCTGGGTCTTCCTCCACGGAAGTCACAGTCCAGCTGAGAGCACGGTGAGTGAAGTTGTGTTGGATGTTTTCTGTTCGCCCTTCCAGTTCTACTCTCTTCCCTTTTCCATCCTGCTTTGAGTCCCATGACTAAGTCAGGGGGTCTCTTACCCTCTGGCTCCAGGTTGTGTTTGGTTAAAGGGAAACACTAGCAAGAGATTAGAGGGAGGGAGGATCATCAGGCTGGGGTATTTATTCCTTGGCTCCTGCCTGCTGGTTATCACAGGTTATATGAGTTCTTCTACTTAAAACCATAGCTTCTGTTAAGTGGTCCTCCCCTATAATTTCACTGGTTTCTCAAGGTTTTGGTAACTGCCTCTTCCCTCTGCTGCTCCAGTGCTAGGAGGGGGTGACAGTGCCCTGGTGTTACTATCCTCAGGGAGCTTCACTGACCCTTACTGTCTCTTGACCCTGGTCACATTTTGTAAACATTTCCTCTATTAAGGGCCTCCCTGGGTACCCTTACTGAGTGTGTCACTCAGGAGGCATCTTAGAAATGCAACACAGGGGCACTTAATATTTCCCACTTAATATGTGGGAAATTGTGGAAGGTATCCTAGAGGAGGTGAGGCATGAAACAAGTACGAGTTAGCCAGGTGGAGGGAATTTTAGGCAGCTGGCCACAAGGAACTCAAGTTGGAGGAAGTTTGTAGTGGTTGAAACATCTTGTTCCTGAGGGCAAAGACATTACCTATCTTGCTTGTTGTTATAGACTCAGCTCCTGTGGAGCCCAGAGCACATCCTTTGTGATTAGTCATGATTGTTGAATGAGTGGAAGAATGGATGAAGGCAAGGGGGGGAACTGCAAGAGAAGAGGCTGGAATGTTCTGCAGGTCCTGATCACAAGGACACTATGAAGTCTTGGTAAGGAGGTGGGAAAAAGGGGGGAGGGACATATCTAAAAATATGTAAGAGGAAAAAAAATCAAAAGAACTCAATGAATGACTGGAGGAGTAGAATAAAAGAAGATTCAAGGATGACAGCCAATATGGACCTAGACTATCTTTTTTAATAAGCTATTTTCTCCTGTGTTCATTTGAGGTCCTTTTGTGGCTTTTAATCATATTGACACCTTGGGAATTCCTGCTAGCTTGAGACTTCTACTCTGAGGCAGATTATACCTTATGTGTCTAGATATTCATTCAATCAAATGTCCTGGGACCACCTGAGCTAAAAAGAACACAGTTTCTAGCCTTGCTCTGTAGTCTCTCCTTAAGCCCAGGCTCTGGGAATTAGCACTAAACTCATGTGAAGAAGGTCACATCTGCCCCATGGACAGGCAGCTCTCTTTGAGGGGCTAGCACATTTCTTTTGAAATATGGGTTATTCTTCTTTTAAAATGTAAATACTTTAAGCAGTTTTTCATTTTTTTCAACATGAGCTTTCAGTCTTCCTTTTACCAGTATTTATTGAGAGCCTACTGTGTGCCTGGTATGGATAGATTTGAGGATTATAGAGATATGATCCTTGCTTTAAAGGGCTCATAGGCAATTTCAACTATAAATACTAGACAGTATTCCCTCCCACACAGGATGTTCCTAAAAATATCTGTAGAGAAGTGTCTGAAGTTGGGACCCAAATCTTAACCCCATCAAGGAAGAGCTGTGCATATGGAGATTCTCATGATTGCAGAAAAGTGATTTAGTTACAACTTCTAGTGGGGTGAGCGGTATGGTGGGTCAGCCAGGCATAAATGGAAAGTGCATGTGAAGATGGCATACAAGCTCAGCTTTCTGAGGTCAGGGATTACTGCTAAAATGAGGTTGCATCTGTGCATTGTCTTAAAGGGATGATTAGGAGTTGGCTGCCCTATGAGTGTCTGGATGGAGAGCTGATGTTTCTGTCCCAATGAATGGGATTTACTCTCATAGCAACTTTGAAGTATATGATACAATATTGTTAATTATAGTAATCATGCTATACGTTAGATCCCCAGAACTTACTCATCTTATAACTGGAAGTTTGTACCCTTTGACCAACATCTCTTCATTTCTCCTATCTTTAAGTCGCTGGGCAACTGCCATCCTACTGTTTATATGAGTTTGACTTTTTTAGATTCTACATATAAGTGAGATGATACAGCATTTATCTCTCTGTCTGACTTATTTAACTTAGCATGATGCCCTCACAGTCCATCCATGTCACAAATGACAAGATTTCCTTCTTTCTCGTGGCTAAATAAGATTATATTGTAAATATATACCACATCTTCTGTATCCATTCATCAGTTGGCAGACACTTAGGTGTTTTCATGTGTTGATTATTGTGACTGATGCTGCAGTGAACATAGGGGTGCAGATTTCTCTTCAAGATAGTGATTTCATTTTTTTGAGATAGACCCAGAAGTAGAATTGCAGAAAAAAAATAATTATGTCAGGTGATGTATGTATTAACTAAGCTTATTGTGGTAATCATTTTGCAATACATATATGTATTAAATAATATGGTACACCTTAAGTTTATACAATGTTATATGTCAGTTATAGATCAATAAAGCTGGAAAGTAAACAGTGAATTGTGTGTGAAGAGGTGAGGGTATGGAGGTAGATAAATGGCAACATAGGAGCCAAGCAGGAGTCAAATCACACACAATTGCCTGCTATTCTCTTTCTCTTTCTATTAGCTAGTATTCTGTTATAAAATAATATTTATGGTAAACAATTCCAAATGATGTAGAAAGTTATAAAGTGAAAAGTAAAGTTCTTCACATCCTAGTCCTACTGCCCAGAAGAATCAAAACCATTAATATATTTCATGTTTTCTCTCATTTTCTATATGCACACCCATCAGCATATTCAGTCTTTATTTTACAAGTTACACTCTGCTTAAAAAAAACAGTTTGCAGAAGTATGCAATTTATTTTTGATATAATTCCATTACATTTCTATCTGACCTCTTCTAATTATTGCATCTTCCATTAGGAATTATCAGAACTTATTAACCAAGCTAAATGATGGACCTTTTTGTAGCTTCCCATTCTTTGATATTACAATTAATCCTGCAAGCAACTTCCTTACATCTTTGTGCAAATGTGTGTATCTGTGAAATAAATTTTCAATAGTGGAATTGATAGATGTCTATTGCCACATTATTAAAATATTGCACCATTGTTAGCTACACCTGTGGTCAGAATAGCATAGTACAGAGTTGGTGAATCACTATGTTGTACACCTGAAACTAATGTAACATTATGTGTTAACTATAGTCAAAACAACAAAAAAGAATAAACTTTCTGATAGAATATGTTCCCATACAGTTTTAAATAAAAATTTTCATTTGTGAATACAAAAAAAAAAAAGTTGCAACAGTTTACGTTCATACTAATTAATGTATGTTGGAGGGGGTCATCAAGAGGACGTGACCACTGGTTGACCTCTGAACTGCACCCAGGCAATTAGAGGCTCCTCAACTGCTTCCCATCCTTGGAGTATACCTTCTTTTTTTTTTGTTGTTATGTTAATCACCATACATTACATCATTAGTTTTGGATTAGTTTAACATAAATCCTTTAGTGTTCCATGATTCATTGTTTGCGTATGACAACCAGTGCTCCATTCAATACATGCCCTCCTTAATACCCATCACCAGGCTAACCCATCCCCCCACCCCCCTCCCCTCTAGAGTATACCTTCTGCCTGCGGCCATTCCCACAGCCAGAGCCATTTTCAGGGATGCCACCTTGAGAGAGCTGGTGTAGTTGAGATTGTCCAAGCTGTCTGACTGAACCCAGTGCAGGTCTCTATATAAACTTTTAAGATTCTGGTGGGCAAGTGTGGACATCTACTCATCTCGTGGTTTCCCAAGACAAGCCTCCTAAGTAAGCTCTCTTGCTTATTGAGATGCTCACCTACCAGTCTGGAGTGGCCTATTCAGGCTCTCCTTGCCCTCTGGGTCAGGAACCAGTTTCTATTTTCACCCAGGGAACTCCCAAGGTTGTGAACCAAAAATGTCTGAGAGTGCTGGATACTAGATTTTATTCAACTTGAAAAGTCTAGATATTATCACACTTAATATTTCACAGTATTGGGTATAATTAGACTTTACCTGTTGTCTGCCTGATAGGTGGATTCCTGCTTATTTTCACTTCCCCTTTCTCCTCCAACTATATAATTTACTTAGGCATTGGTAACTTTTTATTTACAAATTACAAATCCCAGTTAGAATGAAAAAGAAAATCCCATAAGTACTAATTAATAACTTTCTCTTATTTGACCATTTATTTTTATCCTCTATGTGTACTTCCTCCAGGACATTTCTACAGTTTCTGAAATGTGTTTTCTTTTTCTGCCTTAAATAAGTGACTATTTTAAATTAATGTACAAACTAATTTTTTCCTTCACCCATCCTTGCTGCCTTGAGTACTTAACCCTCATCATTTCCTAGTTTTTCAAGGGTAATGTGGCACCTTAATTTCGGCTTATGTTGTAGTCAGAGAGGTAGAAAATAGGTAAAAAAAAAAAAACCAAACAATTTCAGATAGAGCTATGCCGTGCAAAAATAAAACAAGGGTAGGTTAGAGAGTGTGCAAACTGGAGAAGGACTCAGAAATGGAGGTGAAGCAAGATCTCCTGGAAAAAGTGACATTCAGGCAGACCTCAAATGCTAAGTGAGAAGAAAGAAGGGGGTGAACCAGATAGAGGGAAGAATGTGCAAAGGCCCTGGGGTGGGAGGAGCTTAGCATGTTTGACTAGCAAGAAGATAGCTTGGCAGGAGAGTGATGAGCAAGGGAGAGGAAGGAAAGGCCATCATAAGGAGTTTAGATTTGACTGGCTGGAAGGGAGACCATTGGAAGGTGTTAAGCTAGGGAATGACATGATCTGATTTACCTTTTTAAAAGGCCGTTCTGGAGGTGCGGGCTACACTGCCTGTTTCCCTCACTCTCCAGCCCTCTTAGCCTCAAGATCTTCTCCCTTTGTAAAAAATAGCCCCCTTTTTTTTTTTTTTTTACCACGTGGCACTGTGAATTTCCCAATTGAACAAAGCACGGATTAAACTGTAAAGGTGGCTTTGTATGTGGCCCTTTATCGCTCCTCTGAGTCCTTCAATTCATTTCATCAGAAATAGTTTAATTATATCAAGTCATTGGGTGCTAGCTGAAGGATTTGGGGATAGATCTGTCAGAAGATTAGATGTCATTTAAAAACAACCATTGTTGTTTTAGAACATGTCCAAGTACAAAACTGAGTCACTTTTAGGTATATCTTCAACTCTTTAGAGATGACTGAAATGTTCCATTCCCATGAAAGTTTAAAAGGCGAGCAATTTAACATAAATCCTTTCCTTTTTCTTCTGTCTCTATTTTTTACTAAATTTCTCCTTGTTTAAAAACATTGCCTGTAGAGTGCCTGGGTGGCTCAGTTGGTTAAGCGACTGCCTTCGGCTCAGGTCATGATCCCAGAGTCCTGGGATCGAGTCCCACATCAGGCTCCCTGCTCGGCGGGGAGTCTGCTTCTCCCTCTAACCCTACCCCCTCTTGCGCTCTCTCTCTCACCCTCTCTCTCTCAAATAAATAAATAAAATCTTAAAAAAAAAAACAAAACATTGCCTGTAAAAGTCAACCTGAGTGTGAATTACAATTAGAGATACAGTCTCTGAGGTTGCCAAATTAGGTTCTTCACAGATCCATTAACATTTCCCCAGTTCTCTGTTGGCTGATATAGATCCAGCTCTAGGAGGACTTTTGGTTACTTCTCCATCTAGCCTCTGCACATTGGCTGATGTCTATCAAGCTAATTGCTGGCTAATTCTATAATAGATGCATCCCAGGTGTTTTTCACCATCTCTTGAAGTTTGTACTGTTTTATTCTGTACCTGGACTCCTACTTACATCTTTACTGACTTGTATAATGCATAAATGCCTAATCGCTCAGAAAGCTATGCCTCTCTCCTTGCTGTTAGCCCTGGATTAAAAAAAAAATCCTTGCTGGCAACAGTGAGTTTAGTTTAGGAATTTTGATTAACAACAAAAATCAAGTCTAGAAGACTTGGTTATTTGGAACTCAAATCTTGCAACACAATAGCCAAATCACACGCAACAAACAGAAAGGGAGTTTGTAGGCGTGGTGGGGGTGAGAGTGAAAGGAAAGTGACAAAGAAGAGAAATAGGCAGTGCCCACTCAACTTTGCTGTCTTCTGTTTCATGTACTACTTGTTGGTACAACAGCAGTAAGTGGACCTATAGCTTTAAGGCAATGCCAGCTATCTCTCCATGTTGCTTTTACTCTAGAAGCCTGAAAGTTTGGAATCTGATGTTTTCTAGAACCTCAGGTGATAGACTCTTTGGTATCATGGATGGAATTTTATTATTATTTTTTTTTAATCCTTGAGGCACAGCCAATGATCTGTTACTGATACTTTGTTCAAGTAGTACCTTCCTAAGGACACCTACTCCGAACCACTGTATTTAAAATTGCAATACTCCAGACTCCTTATTCCCTTCTTTTCTTTACTTTTTCCTGGCATTTGTCACCCTTTAATATACTGTGCTTCTTATTTATTCTGTTCACAATCTTTATCTTTCTTCCCCTGCTAGAATGTAAGCCTCAAGACTATAGGGATATTTGTTTTATTGATTCACATATCCCAAGCATATAGTAGATGCTTAGTAAGTACTCATTGAGTGAATGGATGATATCTCATAGTAGGAATGGGTCATAAATATTAGCTCAAGATTCTTTCTTAGTTTGGGCATCTGATTAATTCAGCTGTTCAACCAATCATCACTTGTGAACATTTGCATGATGTAAATGTACTCTATCTACATTTATCATAAATTTTGGTATAATTTCCTTACCAACTATGTACATTTTACTCTTACTTTCAGACTATCAAAAGCCACAAAACTAGCTATTACCTTCTAGATAGACAAATTGATATAATAGAGTCTGATCCCTATAATTAAGTATATGATATCTTAGGATCTTTTTATTGTATGCCACTTTCTATTTTATTTTGATGTGAACATCCTCTCTCTCCTTGGATTTATCATAGTGTGATATAGGGAGAGTCTGCGTTGTGTGAATGGAAGTCTCAGTCCTTGGATTCCCCACCAGAAGACTTACATGGGGATCCACGCTTGAATAAAACTAGCCAGAAGGAAAGTAGGAAGCACAAAACAGTTTATTAAAGTGAAAGTACACTCTCTAGGTGGGAGAGTGGGCAGGTTCCCAGAGGTGGAACAGGCCCTAGTTTATTTGGGGTTTGGTTGTTTGTTGTGTCTCTCTGGGCTGGGAGGAGCTGTGACATTCAGTGGGGTGGTCTCTAATGGAGGCTGCTTCCAATAATCTGGGGGGACTCCTCACAGGTTGTTGGGAGGGGGAGTTTTTGACCCTACAGGGTTTGTACCAGAACCTCATGGCAGCCTTTCTCCATGGGGTAGGGCTGTACCCACAATGCAAATGCATCACCATGAGTCTAGGAGTCACCCTGGGGCAGAGGTGGAAGAGGAGAGTGCATCTGTGGCTCTTGATTGGTCAGCCCCAAGGTCCTGAAGCCACAAGGTCAGGATGTTGTGCCCCAAGCTTCTAATGTGTGGATTATTTAGCACTGTCCTTGCCTCTAGCTCCTGTCTCTATCCTTCCCCTGCAAGGATTTGGGACTCTGTCTCTACAGTGTTCCTTCTACTGCTCATATCTAGCTTCTACATAACAATAGCACTAGGCACATGGTAGATACCAATTAAGGACTTGATGATGAACTATAAAGTGCCATAGGAATTTCAATCTTTTTTTTAAAAAGATTTATTTGTTTTTGAGAGAGAGCTAGAATAAGCATGATGGGAGGGGCAGAGGGAGAGAATCTCAAGCAAGTTTCTTGATGAGCATGGAGCCGAAGTGGGGCTTGATCTCATGACCCTGAGATCATGACCTGAGCCAAAATCAAGAGTCCCACGCTTAACCAACTGAGCCACCCAGGCACCCCAGGAATTTCAATCTTAATTATAACTATAATGATTTAAAAATTTAAGTGGTTAATAGTTCTGTTATTGATGGTGGTAGTGCCTCAGGATTTATTCTCATGAGATGTAAGTTGCATGCTGGCCTGCTGCAAATGTTACCTCCTGGTCATGCTCCCTGCCTCCAGCTCTTTCCCCCTTGACTCTATCTTTTACCACTCCATCAGACTTCCCTCCCTAAAACCAAGCTCTGATCATCCATGCTAATTTCAGAAACTTTCAATAGTCCCCAGTGTCTTTGTAATTAAACACAAATTCTTTAGCATCTTATTGAAAGTCTTCTTTAATGGCCTCAAATCACCTTCACAGTCTCGTGTCTTACTCTTTTCATTTTCCCGGAAAATCATGAGAGTCCTTGCTCCCCGCTCTGCTCTGGCATTGCCATTCCTGAACTTGTCTCATGCTGATTCCTCTGACCAGGCATGCCCCACAGCCTGGATTCTGTCCAATTCTTTTCATCTTTTAGATCTAGCTGAAAGGCTACCTTCTTTATGAAACTTTTTTTAATTCCCCCAATTATTTGTGCTTCTCCTTTCTCTGAAGTACTCTAACTTGCTTCTTCTTTCTTTTTTTTAAGTACTGGGACTTAAAAAAAAATTCACATTGTGTAGATCGTAGTTCTTTTTAAAAATTTTTCTTTTGCTGTGGTAGGAACACTGAAATGCGATCTACTTTTTTTTTTTAAGATTTTATTTATTTATTTGAGAGAGAGAGAGAATGAGAGAGAGCACATGAGAGGGGGGAGGGTCAGAGGGAGAAGCAGACTCCCTGCCGAACAGGGAGCCTGATGTGGGACTCGATCCAGGGACTCCAGGATCATGACCTGAGCCGAAGGCAGTTGCTTAACCAACTGAGCCACCAGGCGCCCGCGATCTACTTTCTTTTCCCAGTTTTATTGAGGAATAAAATTGACAAATAAAATTGTAATATGTTTAAAGTATAGAGTTTGATATACATACACATTTTAAGGATTCCAGCATACAAGAGATACCACACGGTATTTGTCTTTCTCTCTCTGGCTTATTTTACTTTCTAGATTCATACCTTCTACATTCATCTGTTTGTCAAACATGGCAGGATTTCCTTCTTTTTAAAGATCAAATAATATTCTATTGTGTATATATACTGCATTTTCTTTATCCATCATCTGTCAGCAGGTATTTAGGTTGTTTCCATACTTTTGCTCTTGTGAATAATGTTGTGATGAACATTAACATGGGAATGCAGGGCGCCTGGGTGGCTCAGTTGGTTAAGCGACTGCCTTCAGCTCAGGTCATGATCCTGGAGTCCCGGGATCGAGTCCCGCATCGGGCTCCCTGCTCAGCAGGGAGTCTGCTTCTCCCTCTCCCACTCCCTGTTTGTGTTCTCTCTCTCGCTGTGTCTTTCTCTGTCAAATAAATAAATAAAATCTTAAAAAAAAAAAAAAAAACAAAGAAAAAAAAAAACAAAAAACATGGGAATGCAAGTATCTCTATGAGCTCCTGATTTCAATTTCTTTAGACAAAAGTAGGATCGCCGGATCATATGGTAGCACTATTTTTAATTTCTTGAGGAACTTTCATAATGTTGTTCGTAATGGTTATACCAGTTTACATTCCCACTTCTATGCACATCCTCACCAACATTGGTTATCTGTCATTTTTTTAAAAGATTTTATTTATTTATTTAATAGAGAAAGCACAAGCAGGGGCAGCAGCAAGCAGAGGGAAAGGGAGAAGCAGGCCCCCCGCAGAGCAGGGAGCCTGACGCTGGACTCGATACCAGGACCCTGGGATCATGACCTGAGCTGAAGGCAGATGTTTAACCAACTGAGCCACCCAGGTGCCCCTTGTCTTTTTGATAATAGCCATTCTAATAGGTATGAAATGGTACCTCATTGTGATTTTGATTTGCATTTTCCTGATTAATGATTTTGAGTAGTTTTCCATTTACCCATTAGCCACTTTTATTTCTTTTTTTAATTTATTTATTTGACAGAGAGAGAGACAGTGAGAGCAGGAACACAGCAGGGGGAGTGGGAGAGGGAGAAGCAGGCTTCCCGCCGAGCAGGGAGCCCGATACGGGGCTCGATCCCAGGACCCTGGATCATGACCTGCGCCGAAGGCAGACGCTTAACGACTGAGCCACCCAGGCGCCCCTAGCCACTCTTATTTCTTTCTGGGGAAATGTGTATTCAGGTCTTTTGCCCATTTTAAAATTTTTCTTTCCTTCCTTCGCTATTGAGTTGTATCAGTTTCTTGTATATTTTGGATATTAGATATGTAGTTTGCAAATACTGTCTCTCATTCTGTAGGTTGACTTTTCATTTTGTTGATGGTTTCCTTTTCTATGCATAAGATTTATAGTTTGATGTAGTCCCATTTGTTATTTTTGCTTTTGTTGCCTTTGGTTTTGGTGTCAAATCCAAAAAATCATTGCTGAGACCAATGTCAAGGAGCTCATCTCCTATGTTTTCTTTTAGGAGTTTTATGGTTTCAGGTCTTATTTTCAAGTCTTAAATCCATTTTGAATTATTTTTGTGTATGGTGTAAGATAGTGGTGCAGTTTCATTCTTTTACATGTGGATATATAGTTTATCCAGCATCATTTATTGAAGATACTGTCCTTTCCCCATTGTATTTTCTTGGCTACTTTGTCAAAAATTAATTGACCATATATGCATGACTTTATTTATGGACACTCTGTTCTCTTCCACTGATCTAATGTGTCTGTTTTTATGTCAGTCTATATTGTTTTGATTACTAGAGTTTTGTAATACAGTTTGAAATCAGAAAGTGTGATGCCTCCAGCTTTGCTTCTTTTCTCAAGATATTTTTGGCCATTTAGGGTCTTTGTGGTTCCAAATTATAGGATTTTTTTTTTCTATCCTGTGAAAAATTCCATTGGAATTTTGATAGGGATTACATTGAATCTGTAGATTGTTCTGTGTAGTATGGACAGTTTTACAACATTAATTCTTTCAATTCATGAAAACAGAATATCTTTCCATTTATGTCTTCAATTTCTTTTATCAATATTTTATAGTTTTCAGTATATAGAACTTTCCCTTCCTTGGTTAAATTTATTCCTAAGTATTTTATTCTTTTTGATGTTATGTAAATGCAATTGTTTTCTTAATTTCTCCTTCTGATAGTTTATTGTTAATATTTAGTAACATACCTGGACTAGTATCCTGCAACTTTACAGAATTCATTTATTAATTCTAATGGTTTTTTGGTGGAATCTTTAGATTTTCCATGTATAAGATGATGTCATCTGCAAACAGAAAATGTCTTTTCTGATTTAGGTGCTCCTCCTCCCCACCTCCCCTCATCGCTTCCTCCCCTCCTTCCTCCCTTTGCCTAATTGTTTACTTGAGATTTTTTTTTTCATAATGTAGGTGTTTATTGCCATAAATGTCCCTGTTAGAACTGCTTTCAGTGCATGCCATTTGGTTTGTTGTGTTTCCATTTTTACTAATCTCAAGGTTTTTGGGTTTCCATTTTGATTTCTTCTCTGGCCCATTGGGTTTTCAGGAACATGTTTAATCTCCACATATTTGTAAATGTAAACTTGAAATTACAGAATAAAGCACAATGACAGCCTACACAGAGTGCTTCAGATGCTTTGCATTTGTATAGAGCAATCTTAACTTGCAATTATTTACAGTTTGATCTGAGAGTCTGGCCTGACAGCTAATGGTTTGTTTTCAGCCACATTTTACCTTTTACCATGCTTGGAGGAGATAGGACTACCAAGCTTTCTTATTCTCTACAAAGTTCCTGTTCTTTGTTCCTACTTTTTGACATTTTTGTGATCTAGGCAGCTGGAGTATAAGTTTTCTTGACCCCTTGCAGACTGCAATTCCATCTCAATCAGAATTGTCAAGTGGATTCCTGAAAGCCACTATTTAGCCTGATTGGAGAATAGAGCCCTACCTGCCTGCAGACAACTCTTTGCTGGATATTTCCCAAATCTAGGACATTTCCTGCTTGAATACATGCTTGAATCACAGAATATGCTCAGTCTAACCTCAGCATCTTTTACTTCTATGAAGTTGGAACCAGTTATTAGAAAAAAAACATTCTCTATTGAGTTCAGGAATTTTCAATTACTGAAGTTTCCTTTTAGAACAGAAATGTACTTTTTATTGTGAGGGACTACACGATTTTTTTTTTTTAACCTCTGAATGAATGTGTGGTTATTTTTGTTTAAAGTTTGACTCTTGGAAAGCAATCTTGTGCTAATATTTATGTAAAAGTGGCAGGTTATGGGACAGAAAATCTAAGAGGTAATTTAAAATGCACTTTTGAGTATGTTACATTCAAATTTTCCGGGAGAGTAATATGTTTTATTAAGCCAGATACACAAAATTTTACATATTCCTTAATACATGAATGATTTTTATCAGTGATATTTATAGTATTGTATAGCTAACTCATCAAAGATAAATCTCGGGGTGCCTGGGTGGCTCAGTCGTTAAGCGTCTGCCTTTGGCTCAGATCATGATCCCAGGGTCCTGGGATCAAGCCCCACATCGGGCTCCCTGCTCAGCAGGAAGCCTGCTTCTCCCTCTCCCACTCCTCCTGCTTGTATTCCCTCTCTTGCTGTGTCTCTCTCTGTCAAATAAATAAATAAAATCTTAAAAAAAAAAGATAAATCTCAACAGGTGCTACCAGAAATTAGAGATGATCTTGGATGAATCTGATGCTTATGGGTCTGAAGTCTCAAGTCTCCAGGCATGGGGCATTTGGCTTTCTATCATCAAGAGAACCTGGGAATTTCCTATGTTTTGCCTAAAATGAAACTCAGCTAATTTGCCTTCCATTTAACACTTTAGTCACCTGCCTCTAGTTACTTTTCAGTGATAGGCAAGAAACTACTTTGAACAAAGAACAGAGAAATTCCATTCATTTCTTGAATGCCTGTTTTCTGTGGGTACTTTGTGTCCAAGGAATTTTTAAAATGAGTAAAGTGTGGTCTCTGCTCTTTAGGGAGTTACAATTCAGTAATAGGGACAGGTAAGACATAAATAGCTTGAATACTAGGTAGCTCTAATCAGTGCCACAATTAGGATGTTGTGAAAATATTAGAGTATGAGAGATTAATGGTTTTAGAATACAAAAGACTTCCTTCTCCTATTTTCTTCCAGAAACTTCCTTAGGCTAACACTTCTGGCCTCTCTCCCCATCAAGTAAGGAGAAGTGATGTTGCTCAGATCTACTCTCTTCAATCTATCAATATCAGTGGTAGAGGTCCCTGCCCTTGTAAATGAAGACTGTCCATGTTTGCCTGAGTGGGAAGCTTAGCTCTGGCATTTGTTTTAACAGGCCTCTTTCACTCTTATACTTATGCCTTGTTCTTCAACAATGGTAATAAATCAATGATAATGTTGGCAGAGATCAGAATGTATGGCATAAAAACACATAAAAACACTGTAACTGAAACAATTTAATTGTAGAGAAATGCTAAGTCCCTTCTCATTTTATTGATCAGTTACTTGAAAAATTCTGTACTGTGTTAGTCAGATTTTTGCTGATGCGATATTGCCTAATGAATAACTCCAAAATTAATGGCTTATAATAAATATTGATTCACTGCTTATAAGTCTAATGGTTGGCTGGCCATGGCTCTGCCGGACTTTGCTAGGCGTGGCATGTCTTTCATTCTGGAATTTTCTCTGGCATGAATTGTTCTCATGGTGGAGGACAGGAGTGCAAAGGGGCAAAACCAAAGCTTAGAATACCTCCTACAGTCTCTGCTCAGAGCTGGCATAGTGTCATCTCTGCTCACATTTGATTGTTTAAGGCAAGTCACATGACCACATCCAAAGCCAATGGGGCAAGGAAGTTGAACCATGACAAAGATGGGGACAAAAGAAAGGGTTGTGATATAATTTCCCACATATCTCTCTGGTTTTCACTTAGTTTCTTGTATATAGAATCTTTAGCTACTTCATGCTATTTGCATCATCTAACTTATTTATTCCATTCTGTCTTTGATAAAACTATGAAGACATTCACAACTCTTTGATTAGTCTCCTGCCATAAAGTACCATTAAAAACACTTGTAGGTGAATATTACCACCCAAACTACCCATGTGAATTATTTTAATATCTTATTCATAAAACTTCACAGGATCCTGTGAGGTTGGACAAATTCTTTACTACCAGAAAATATTTTATTTATTAACATTCTTAGATGAACCAGGGTCATAATAACTTTTCTGTTTGTGGTGAGCAGACTGTAGAGTGCCTCCATGACCCCTGCCCACTGATTCTCTAACTCTCGTGGTCCCCTCTTCTTGAGTGTAGGTAGAACTTGTGACTTGCTTGTAACAAATAGAATATGACAAATGTGATGAGATTTATGTGATTATATGTAAGTAATTAGGTTACATAATACTGTAAATCCTATCCTCCAAGGAAATTCTCTCCTGCTGGCTTTGAGGAAAGATATCGCTATGTTGGAAAGGCCCACATGGCAGAGAGCTGAGCGTGGCATCCAACCAACAGTTAGCAAGAAACTGAGGTCCTCAGTCCAGCAGCTCACTAGAAACCACATGCTGGTAAACAACCATGTGGGCTTGGAAGTAGATTGTTCCCCAATTGGGACTAAGATGAGACTGTAGCCCCAGCTCACATTTGGATTGGAACCTTCTGAAATCATAAATCATAAAGAGGATCCAGCTAAGCCTTTCCCATATCTTGGTCCACAGAAACTGAAATAATGTGTATGTTTTATGTATTGTTAAACATCATTAGCAAACTTTTAAATCCATTATCGATTTTATAGTATCAAGGATAAAGTGTCTTCGTTAGTTTCTATTACCTGATTCTGTTTGTTTCATTGTGGTTTCCTATTTTGTTACAGTTGGCTTTGTTTATGTATTAATATCAAGAATTTTGGGTGGTAAGCTCTATGTGAGTAGATTTTCGTAAATCCCTTTATCTCATATGTGTGTGTTTACAGAAAATTAAAAATGCATACTTGTTTGTTAATATTTATTAAATCTATACAATGTGTTTGGCACAATCCTATGTGATGGAGATAAAAGAGACAGAAATGGTCCCTGCCTTCATGAAGCTTACGTTTTATTGGAAAAATCAGAGAATAACAATTAAATACAGTTTCTAAATTACACATTTGAATAACTGTGTGAAGAAAATAAGTTACTGTAATCTAGGAGTAACTAGATCTATTCTATTCTAGCAAAGTCTTTTGAGGAGTTAGCATTTAAACTGAGATTTAAAAGATGAGAAGGTGTGGGGTGCCTGATGGCTCAGTTGGTTAAGCATCTGACTCTATTGGTCTTGGCTCAGGTCATGATCTCAGAGTTCTGAGATCTGGTCCTTTGATGGGCTCCACACTCAGTCCGGGGTCCACTTGTCCCTCTCCCTCTGTTCCTCTCCCTGTGCACTCCCTCTCCCTCTCTCTCTCTGGAATAAACAAATAAAATTTTTTAAAAAATGAGAAGGTGCAACTACATTCTCACCAGTTTAGAACTGGATTAGTTCTGTTGGTGTAAAATTTGTGTGTGTGTGTGTGTGTGTGTAGAGATAACATGGGTGGGATAGGAATTGGGTTCAGAAATGAATGCAAACAAAAATACTCTGGATTTCAGGAGATTGAAAGAAAATATAAGTAACAAGTAACAAAAAGTGTATATATTTGGAATATAATCTTGTGATGACTTATAATGCTATGTCAGCAATTCTTAGGATAAGAAAAAAGACACTGAAAAATCACAGAAAGTTAGATACTGAGTTCTATCTAGTACATGTTGACCATTTACATGCTTATTTATGAGAACAGAGTCAAAACATTTCTGAAACTGTTTTGTATATCCATCTCACTCTGCAACTCTTTCTTTTTTCTCTGCAATTGTTCTGCTGGCTTTTATTAAGCCATAGATATTTCACCCCATTGTGAATCTAAATCTTTTGCTTCTGTCACTTCTGCACACACAATGAATTTTAGAACAGGCCAGTATTCTGGGAATGCCAAGAAAGAAATAAAGTTTTCTCTTACTTTGGCTTGAACTTTTTTCTTTCCAATTAGTTTCCAGAGTGTTTGTTTCTCAGGCATTTTCTCTTGATGGCAAAAGTCTGTCTCCCAAAAGCCATGTTTGGAACTGAAAGTGCATCTGTCTTGAGAGGCTGGCGCCATCTCAAGTATAAATGTGTGCTTTGTAAACATTAGTAACTGTTGAGAGAGACAAATAATGGAGATTGTGTCTATGAATTCTGTTTGTTTGTGTGTATATGGGAGAGGGAGGGGGAAAGCAGTGGGGAGCAGAGAAAGAGAGATTAGGAGGGAGCCAGGAGGAAGAGGCAGAAGAGAAGTAAGAAGAGCAAAAGGACATTGTTTGAGACCATTGAGAAACAAAAATCAGTTTTTGAGACAGCTGATAAATAGAAATCAATTTGACCTGAAGCAGGTGCCAGGATTACAAAGACAATCACACTAGGACTATGTTTACTGACTAGACAGGAAATGATGGAAAAAGGGGAGCAGCCACTTGGGGAAATCTTTTCAGACAGACAGGAAGGTACCAGCGAAGAAAACTACGAATAAGACAAGAATCCAGCTAGTCCTCCTTTTCCGGGCTATGTTCTAGGAGCCTCTAAGAGAGGCTGCTGAGTGTGGACAAGTGAGGGACAAGTGGACCAATAGAGTCAGATGCTTAACAAGACAGTGGTTTTAATGAGTCAGGAGCCAACAGGACTAGGATCTAGATAAGTTGATAGATACCTGGAGTGTTGTTTTATTTTCTTAATTAAGTTTTTTATTTTAATTCCAGTATAGTTAACATATGGTATTATGTTTCAGGTGTACAATATAGTCATTCAACAATTCTATACATCATTAGTGCTCGTCATAATAAGTGTACTCTTAATCCCCTTCACCTATTTCACCCTCCCCAACTCCCCTCTGGTATGCTTTATTTTAAATGAGTACCCTCAGTTAAGGGTATTTTTTTTCAACAAGAACATTCTTTATTTGAAACATACTTCAGAATACATGGTTCTAAAAGAGATATATAAAACATTCTATCCAAGAAAAATGGAATATATATTTCCTTCAAGTACAACACAGAAGGATCCCCTGGTTAAATCACGTAAAAAGAGACCTACCAAATATTACAAATTTAAGAAGACTGAAATCATACCAAGCATATTTTCCAACCATAATGGTACAAAACTAAAGATCAACAATAAAACAAAGCTGGAAAATTTACAATATAAATATTAAATATTTAATATGTAAATATTAAACAACTCACTACTGCACAAGCACTGGGCCAAATAAGAAATCAAAATATGTCTCAAAAGAAAAGAAAATATTCCAAAACCTATGGAATGTAGCAAAAGCAGATGTTAGGGTGAAATTTATGCCTTATATACTTGTTTTAAGTTGTTGATTTGAACTTTTTTTCCTTGACATCACAACACAAGGAACTAGAAAAAGAAGAAACTTAGCTGAAATTTAGTAGAGGAAGGGAATAACAACAACAAAAAAATCAGAAATAGAAATCAGAATAAACAATAATATAACATTGACCAGAATGACCAGTTTTTCCAAAAAACAAAAACACCAAAATTGGCTACATTAAGAAAGAAGACTCAAAAACCAAGGTGAGAAATGAAAGAGAAAACAACAGATAACCACAAATACATAGTGGGGTAACAGGTTACTATAAATAGTTATATATACAAACAAATTAGATAGCTTAGGAAAAAAAACTGGATAATTCCTAAAAACACACAAGTTACCATAAATCTTGAATCCAAAAATAGGAAATCTTAGACCAATAACAAGAATGAAAATTGAATTAGGAATCAAAAACCTCCCAGCACAAAAAAGACCAAGACCGCATGGTTTCATTAGTGAATTCTACCAAACATTTAGAAAAGTAACTAAGGACAAAGTTTATCAAAATCTTACAAATAATGGAATAGAGGGAACACATCACAATCATTCCATGAAGCCAGTATTACCATGATACCAAAGCAGGATTAGAACAATACAAGAACAACAAAAAAAGAACAATATAAGTACTGCTACTCCAACTTTCTCTTGACAGGTTTTGTTTTTTTTTTTAAATATTTTATTTATTTGACAGAGAGAGACACAGCAAGAGAGGAAACACAAGCAGGGGGAGTGGGAGAGGGAGGAGCAGGCTTCCCACCGAGCAGGGAGCCCGATGCGGGGCTTGATCCCAGGACCCTGGGATCATGACCTGAGCCGAAGGCAGATGCTTAATGACTGAGCCACCCAGGTGCCCTGACATGTTGTTTTAAAGTTCAGTAGGAAAGGATTACTTGGGAATTGATCCCCAAAGGTCTTTGTTTTCCTAGTATCAGAGAAGTTGAACACTTGAACTGATGTTACCAGCAAGATGTGGCAAGAGTGGAATTTGAAATGGAGTACAATAGAAGCTTGATTAACATGTTAAAGGGTGTTAATGCAGTCAAAAAGTGACTCTATAAATTCCTAGTGATTCCAGAGGAAGTCAAAGGACAAGACCATAGTCCTAATATCCTACTTGGTTCTGGCAAAAGAAAAATGTTTATTACGCTGGAACTCCTGAGAGGCATCTATTCATCATGCTACTCTTCTCACCCCCACTCCTTATGTCAGACACATCATTTTCAGCCTTTTTTCTTGAGCATTTGACATGGTAGTTCTTTAAACTTTTTTTTTTTTAAACTTGCATTTTAAAACACTCTGCCTCTAATCTTTTAAACATTTCTCCTTTAACTCACTATGCCATTGGAGCTTTAAAAACCAAACATATATTCGATATTGTTATTCAATTCAACCATAATAATTGAGCACCCAGGTATGAGGTGTTGTGCTAAATGTGGGGATGAAGAGATAAGGACCCTGCTTCTTCAGATGCTATCATACCAGCAGGTTAATGGGGACAGATTTGCATTAAACAAGTAGACACTCCACAGTACTATATGCACTCTGATGGAGG
Organism: Mirounga leonina; assembly: GCF_011800145.1. Taxonomy (NCBI): domain Eukaryota; kingdom Metazoa; phylum Chordata; class Mammalia; order Carnivora; family Phocidae; genus Mirounga; species Mirounga leonina. The sequence goes on along the minus strand of NW_023270316.1, from coordinate 57,316,928 downwards.
TGGAGTACAGTGGATAGTTCTGGGGATGTCTGCTGTGCTTAACTGGTGGTTACATTTGAATTGGTTGTGAAAAATGGCTAGGAGCTCACTGAGTGACAAGAAATAAGGGAAGGGCAGAGGGGGCTTTTCAGGGTGAAGAGAATTAAGTGAACAGCATGGCATGTCTCAGAAATGGATGGAAGGGTATGGCTAAAACATGCAGGGTAGGTTTGGGGGAGTGGTGAGGGGTATGGATTAAGAGAGAGAAGCCAGTTTCTGGAGGTCTGGTATGCTGGGTGAGGTTTGGTACGTTGGGCAATGTTATCCTATAGCTGACAAGGAGCCATTAAAGGATGGAGAAAGGAAGTGTTATGACCAAGATTTTGCTTTAAAGATGAAATTATATTAGCTATGCCATGGATGGATTTAAGGACAGGTTAGCTAGGTGAATGAGACAAATTAGTAAGCTATTGCAGTTGTTGATGTGAGATGTGAAGTGGGTCAGAACCAGGTAGATGGTGGTGGTGGTGGGGATGGACTACTGACTTAGATCTATTTAAGAAGTAGAAAAATAGGATTTAGTAACTGATTGGATACTCGGAGTAAAGAAGAAAGGAGACTCTATGATTCAGGAGAAGAAAAGATGTTTGGGTGAAGAAAAAGAGCTCAGTTTTGGATATGTGCTGGAGGGGTCATAGAACACAGAGTCAATAGAAGTCAGTCTCTATAATAGAGGGTGAAGCTCTTGAAGAAAATGAGATCCCCTGAGACATTATAAAAAGCGAAAATATTCTTGGGAAGAGCAACAGCTGAAAAATAGGTAAAGGAAGAAGATCAGTCAGCAAAGGGTAGTAGAGCTGCCAGAAAGGTGGAGAACCTCTTAACAGCGCAAAATGCCTCTAATCCTGTGGGTTGAAATGGATAGAATTAATTACCTCTGCAAATGAATTACCATCAGGTCAGGAGTACTCACAAATTCAGAGTATTGTTGGTGCTCAAAATAATGTCACTATATAATTACTTGTTTTAAAACTGAGTGTGTGAAAAACCTCTTCAGCAGATCTGGGGACTTAATGAAACATAATAATAAAGGGAGCCAATTTGATCCAGAATGTAAAGGAGTGAATTAAAAAAATTTCAATATGAGGGGGACTTGCTTTGAGCAATCATTTGGAAAATATATTATTTCTCTTACATTTATCCTATTGCCTTAAATCTCTCTTTCTCTAAGTTTAGCTCAAGAAGAGATTGGTATTCAAAATTAGATTTTATGGGAGATACATTTTAGAAAATAGTAGCTGAAACAGTTAAAAAGCTATATATATCAAATTAATTGTGTCCAGTGTTTTTCTTCCTCTTTCATTTAAAAAAATGTCTTGGCTGTCTTTCCATATCTGTACACAGAGAGTTTCCTCCTCCTCCTTTTTTTTTTTTTTTAAGTTACTGTGCGGTATTCCGCTGAATGAACATATGATAATAGCTAACTTTATATTGCTGGAAATTTAGGTAATTTCTGATCTTTTCCACTGCAAACAGTGCTGCAATGAATAACCAACCATGTACCCATGTCATTTTTACAATCTGCTAATATATCTGCATGATAAATTCCTAAAAGTGGAATTGCTACATTAAATATGTGCATTTGTAATTTTAATACATATTGCCAAATTGCCTCTATATGAGTTGTTCCAATTTGCATTCTCACCAGCAATATACAAGAGTTCATCTTTTTTACACTGCTTTGCCAAAAAAGTTGTGTCCAAATTTTCAAAATGTTGCCAATTGCATAAATTAAAAAAAACACAGTATATTTTAATTTGCATTTTTCTTATTATGAATGTGATTGAAGGTATTTCCTATATTTAAGAGCCATTTGTAGTTCCTTTTCTGTGAACTATTTATTCATTTCTTTTGCCTTTTATATTAATTTTTATTGGTTGTAGGAATTCATTATATATTAATTAAATTAATACATAAATTTCCAGAAGTTTCTGTTTTTTGAGTTTGCTTATGGTGTTTTTGCTTTGCAGAAAACTTAACATAAAAGTAGCCAAATATATCAGTTTAAAAATTTTTTCTAAGTTTTATAAGGTATAATAGTTAAAAAGGTCTCTGTTATTCTGAAGGTGTAAAAAAATTCTGTTTTCCCTCTAATACTTCATGGTTTTCTTTGTTTTTTAAGTTTAATTCTAATTTTTAATTTTTTTTTTAATTTTTAAAGGTATTTGGAACTTTTCCTGATATAAAGTTGCCCTAGGTAGAGAATTAGTTTAGACCAGGAAAATAAGTAATTGGGAGTGAGAAATTCTCACTCATCTGAAGATGTTCTTTTATCCTAAAAGAGTAGAGTGACTGCAAAAACTTTTCAAGTGGAAGTTGGCCGCCATGATTTCAGCACTCCAAAATACTAGAAGCAATTTCATTTCTATACTTTGTTATTTATTTCAGCAGTGTATTAAATACAACTTAGATAAAGAAGGGTCTTTCCTTAGATTAGCTTTGAGGCAGACACAAAGAATTCTGACCAGGGGTAAGTATGGAATAGAACAACAGAAAATTAAAAAGCCTTAAAATATTGTGAGGCATTGACTAGAATTTTGAAGACAAATGACATAGTAGCACTTTATTTATTTATTTATTTTTTACTACTAACCAGATTATTTATTTATTTATTTTTAAAGATTTATTTATTTGAGAGGGCGAGAGAGAGTGAGCACATGGGGAGGAGGGGCAGAGGGAGCAGGACAGAGAGAATCCCAAGTAGACTGCCTGCTGAGTGTGGAGCCCCAGTGCTGGCCAATCTCATGACCCTGAGATCATGACCTGAGCTGAAATCAAGAGTCAGATGCTTAACTGACTGAGCTCCCAGATGCCCCATTACTAACTAGGTTTTAGAGTGAAACTGGAGAAAGATTATTGGGAAACAAAGTATTAAATTTTAGTCCCAAGGGTGTGATAAATAATGACTTTAAAATAGCCCTTCCATTCATGTTGCATTCATGAACCCAACCAATTGGGTTCAGGTCAGGCCAGGTTTTGTTGCCAAATGAGTTTCTAAAGAAATTTGTTTCTAGAACTTTCTGAATTCTGTCTTTAGAATTTCAGTTAAGAGATTGTGGACCTACATTCTGCAGATCATGTGAGTTGTTTCTCTGCAATGATTTTCTCTGTATTTATCAGCGTCAGGAGAGGATAGTTCTCTGTGGCAAGGGTGGAGGGGATTTTATTCTTTGGAAAATGACTACAAGAGTAGAAAAGGAGACTTATGTTTTAAATATGTCTTTACCTATAGTCTCACTTTATGGAATACTATGAACAAAACTCTTCCCATACAATGTATTTGTATATGGAATATGCTCAGATAAAACCAAAAGTCATTTTTCTCCATATATTTCAGAGTTTCCTCATCAGTTCTGTTGTGGCTTGTAGTTAATATTCTACTGGCTAAATATTCTGCATATGTGTTTACACTGTGCATGGTTTTAGATATTGAGGAAACAAATGAGAGATGCTCCCATAGTCCATTTAATGAGACAAACAAGAAAACCAGTGTGGTTGAGTGTTAGGTACAAATAGGAACAGGGTGCTTTTGGGTCAGAGAGGAAGCACAGCTGAACCAAATAGAGGGAGATAAGAGAGCTTGAACTGAGTTCTGAACACCCGAAGAAACCTCAAGTTGTTCTTTTAACCTAAAGGAATAGAGTGATTGAGAAAACTTTTTTAAGTGGAAGGTGGCTTCCGTGATTTCAACACCCCCAAATACTAAAAGTAATTTTGTTTCAATTACTTTTTGTTTATTTCAGCAATGTATTAAATATAACTTAGGCGGGTAAATAAAAAAGTTAAGAACTAGAAAAATAAATATGCAAGGTGCATGTATAGGGAAGGTCAAATGGCTTACTTAGGCTGGAGTGAAAAGTGCATGTAGGGGGGTGGGTAAAGTACAGCCAGAGAGGTAGGAAAGAGATCATGAAGGGCCTTGTGTCCTGAGCAATGGCCTATGACCACTGTTTTGAAAGCTAGGGAGTTAGGGATAACATTGAATAATTTTAAGCAGAAATCTGACATAATTGTGTTTGCTTTTGATAAATACATTGTGATATTTCTCTGGAGGGCAAATTTAGGTGGGCTGGAGGGAGGCTGGGAGACCCAGGCAAAAAAAAAAAAATGATGAAGGCCTAACCTAACAGGATGGGTAGGAGGAGGGAAGACTGGAGAAGTATTAAGATGGTAGAAGCTATAGGGACCAGTGATTGACTGAATGTGGGAAAGGTAGAAGTAAAGATGAGTCCCAGTTTTCTTGGTTGAGCAGTTTGGTGGATGGTGGTGCCTTTACTGGGGAGGCACTGGTTTGGAGAAAGGTGATCAGTTCTGCTTTGTATATGTTGAATTTGTCAGTAGGATAAACTAATGTGAAGTTACCCAGGAGGACATGGTTAGCAGAGTTTTGGTATGTGGGAGAGAGGTCAGCACCAGAGAATAGTTTTGGGCATTATCACAATATTCCTGGTTTTTATGCCAGAGATTTCGTTGTGACTATTTAGAGTACAGGAGAAATTCTGGGCCTATATAGAGTACAGGAGAAATTCTGGGTCTATGCCTTAGACAAATGTATCTCCTATACAAATTGGGAAGCTATTATTATTTTTTTAAACAGTTTCCTGATGGGGTGCCTGTAAGCAATGCATTAACATTTCCAACTGACTGGATCAACTGCTCAGATTGGTTAACATGTAGCAGAAAATGGCTAGGATGGAAAAGTGGTAGATGGGGCCTAACTCTGCTGCTCTTGACTTGAGATATATGAGTTTAAACTCTCTTTCCAAGTAATCTCAGTGATCCACCCTTCCACACTGGAGAGGTGACCTGGGTAGCAAACTATGATCTCCAATAGTCATCATAAAACATTCTTAATTTCTTGTCTTCCTGTATTTTTCCAGTGGGAGAAGTTTGAAATGTTGTGGGCTTAATGCACATAAGAACTTGGAATTATATTGAGGGTGGTTGGGTCAAACTTTAGAATTTAAGTCTGTTATTGTTTAGTATGAGCTGTCATGTTGTTGTTCTCCAGCTCTGGGAAGCTGTCACATCCAAATCTTTCTATCCCAGAATATAAGTGAAAGATAGAAAAGAAACTTCCAGAATCTCTCTCCATTCACATTTTATGCTACTCTCCCACTCATTTAGTATGTTACAGAGTCACAAATCTTCATTTTCTTCAAATCATGGAACTATTTTATCTACTACAGGACATCTGCATGTTCCCCCCCATTCTTACTCATGACTGGCACTTTCTCATTCTTCAAGTTTCAGACTATATGCTCCCTTCCTCCCTGATCACCAAATGCAAGTTCATCTCCCTTTCCCCCTTCTCAGCAGTCTGTCCATTTTCCTACTTGTTTTGTATATTTTCCTTACTCAGTTTTAAATTTCACAAGGTAATAACCCATGTCTGTGTTCAATATCCTTTCCTAACCATAATGATAATGCATAGATATTTCAAATGCATTCTCATTAGAACCATTAACTATACTAAGGGGTGGTATTAACATATCTTATCGATAAATGAGAAATTCGAGGCCCAGAAAGCTCAAGTAAGTTACCCAGGTTCACACAGCTAGGAAGTGCAGAGCTGCACTCCATCCCAGGATTTCTGATGGACAGGCCATTGCTACTTCATCGTCATGAGTGAAACATCACAGTGTCACCTTTCAAAGGAGCAATGTTGCCCTCCAATAAGCCATCTACTTGGGAAGGCTTCACCTGTCTGTCTTTCCCTTTAAGACAGTTTCTTTAATACGCTCCCCCCCACCCCAAAACCTTAAGTAGATTTATTAGAACTCCATAGAGGGATGATTTTATTTTCCCTGTAAAAGGGAAATAGCCACTGCTTTCAGAACTGATTAGAAGTGATGTCTTTCCCTGAGGACACAATCAGCCCTGGAGAGTAGGTTCTGATGATGTCTGAGTTTCTTTCCCCTGCTCTGCCCTGGAGGGGGTGAATGACTTTCAGCCTTTACTTTTTTTTTTTTTTTTATTATGTTATGTTAATCACCATACATTACATCATTAGTTTTTGATGTAGTGTTCCATGATTCATTGTTTGCGTGTAATACCCAGTGCTCCATGCAGAACGTGCCCTCTTTAATACCCATCACCAGGCTAACCCGTCCTCCCACCCCCTCCCCTCTAGAACCCTCAGTTTGTTTCTCAGAGTCCATAGTCTCTCATGGTTTGTCTCCCCCTCCGATTTCCCCCCCTTCATTTTTCCCTTCCTACTATCTTCTTCTTCTTCTTCTTTTTTTTTTTTTTTTAACATATAATGTATTATTTGTTTCAGAGGTACAGGTCTGTGATTCAACAGTAAATGACTATGTAAGGGAAAAAGAATGAGCTGATGCCAGAGAAGAGGTTGGTCATATTGGAAATGGTAACGGGTGTGCAAGGTTATAAGCCATGTGGCATTGGCAGGGGGACTGACTTTGGAGTCCTTTCCCCATACATGGTAATTATTTCAAGAGGCTAACTAATTGCCAATTTGTCCCTTTAAATTATATCTCTTCCTGTCATTAAGCAACTCTGTAACACAGATACGTAAGTAAAAGTGCCAACTCTATATTTACTTGCACAATCTCTTCCCTCAATATTTACTTCCAAACTAGGCAAGAGGGGGCCACCCTGACAAATCAGAATTTCAGAGAGTACTGACAGCCCTCTAATTAGAATAAGATGAAATATAAATTGATTTGGGTAAGACTCATCCTCCTCCTCACTCCCCAGAACTATCTTAGATTTGTTTTAAATAAAAAAACAGTTCTGATGTCTATATTTTGTTTTCATGCCACAATCCCCCCTACCTCCACCCCCATTCTGATAAATTCCTCCTTGGTTACTATGATGGTATAAAGGAGAACACTTTTAATACTGTCATCTCAGTTTGCTATCTGAACAAAGAGAGTAACACAAAGAAGTGGAAAATCCCTTCAGGGGCACCATGGTAGTTCTACTGTATCAAGAAAGGCCACAGAATAACTCAAAGCTCACTGTTGTGCAAACATATCATTGTATTTTGCAAGGTCATGTTGAAGCAGAGATTTAATTTCTAGCCTCAACAAAACCTTCTGTACCTACAACCCAGAAGATCCAGCAAATTGCCCTTCAGTTAATGAAATTTGAGGAGAAATTCTAATCTATATTTTTCAGATCTATAATTGCATACATTAATATACTGAAAAATAGACATTATTAAAAATGATTGGGCATAAGCTTCTATATACTATAAAAAAAACATGCAGAGCAAAAAGACTAGAAATGTGGGAAGTTATACTGGTTGTTACTAGATGGTGGGCCAATGGGAGGTTTGTTTTACTCTCATCTATTATGTAATTAGCATGTGTTACTTTCAAAATGGAAAATTAAACAAAAAAATGAGGTTAGAGAAAACACACTAGTGTGGTAGTGTATAAAACACTTACAATAAAAAAATTGATGGAAAAAGCACACTGGACAAGAGTCATGTAGCAAAACTGGGAACCTTGTACTATAAACTGAAAGAAAAAAATCTAAATAATTTGGTTCACCTAAGCATCAAGTTTACCAGCATGGTGTTCTTAAGGCTATTTATGAAAATGATACAAGCACTTCAGTGGACATCTATGTACAGCATATGCTTTAATTGTTATTTATGGTTCGTTTTACCACTCCATTTCATGAGTATCTTGTTTTTTTAAATTTTATTTCACACTTAATGTTTAAAAGCTTTATTGAAGTATAATTTATAATATTTACCCATTTTAAATGTATGAATTAATTTTTTAATAGATGTATAGAGTTGAGCAGCCACCACCAAGCCCCAATTTTATTTTTTTTAATTTCATTTCCATTTTTTCACTTCATTTTTTAAAAATGACAATTCTAGTATAGTTAACACACAGTGTTATATTAGTTTCAAGTGTACAATATAGTGATTCAACACTTCCATATATTACTCAGTGCTCATCAAGATAAGTGCACTCTTAATCCCCTTCATCTATTTCACCCTTCCCCCTACCCACCTCCCCTCTGGTAATCACCAGTTTGTTCTCTGTAGTTGAGTCTGTTTTTTGGTTTGTCTCTTTTTTTCCTGTTCATTTATTTCTTAAATTCTACATATGAGTGAAACTCTATGGTATTTATCTTTCTCTCACTGTCTTATTTTGCTTAGCATTTATTCTCTAGCTCCATCCATATCCTTGCAAATGGCAAGATTTCATTCATTTTTATGGCTGAATAATATTCCATTGTATGTATATATACGACCTCTTTGGTATCTATTCATCTATCAATGGACCACTTGGGCTGTTTCCATGATTTGGCTATTGTAAATAATACTGCAATAAACATAGGGGTGCATATATCCTTTTGAATTAGTGTTTTTGTATTCATTGGGTAAACACCAGTAGTGTGATTACTGAATTATAGGGTAGTTCTGTTAAATTTTTGAGGAACCTCCATACTGTCTTCTACAGTGGCTATACCAGTTTGCATTCCCACCAACAGTGCATGAGGGTTCCTTTCTCTCCATATCTTCATCAACACTCTTGTTTCTTGTGGTGTTGATTTTAGCCATTCTCACTAGTGTGAGGTGATACCTTGTTGTGGTTTTGACTTTCATTTCCCTGATAATGAGTGATGTTGAGCATCTTTTCATGTGTCTGTTGTCCATCTATCTTCTTTGGAGAAATGTCTGTTCATATCTTCTGCTCATTTTTTAATTGGATTATTTGGGGGTTTTTTGGTGTTGAGTTGTATATGTTCTTTATATATTTTGGACACTAAACCTTTATTGGATATGTCATTTGCAAATATCTTCTCCCATTCCTTAGGTTGTATTTTAGTTTTGTTGATTGTTTCTTTGGCTGTGTAAAAGCATTCCATTTTGATGTAGTCACCATAGTGTATTTTTGCATTTATTTCCCTTGCCTCAGGAGACCTATCTAGAAAAATGTCGCTATGGCTGATGTCAGAGAAATTACTGCCTATGCTCTCTTCTAGGATTTTTAGGGTTTCAGTTCTCAATTTTAGGTCCTTAATCTATTTTGAGTTTATTTTTGTGTATGGTGAAAGCTGGGGGTCTGGTTTCATTCTTTTGCATGCAGCTGTCCAGTTTTCCCAATACCATTTGTTGACAAGACTGTTTTCTTCCCATTGCATAATCTTTCATTCCTTGTATAAGATTAATTGATCACATAATTGGGGGTTTATTTCTGGGCTCTTTATTTTGTTCTATTGGTTTATGTGTCTGTTTTTGTACCAGTACCATACTGATTTGATCACTACAGCTTTGTGATATATCGAAATCTGGCATCATGATGGCTCCCGTTTTACTTATCTTTTTCAAGATTGCTTTGGCTATTCGAGGTCTTTTGTGGTTTTATACAAATTTTAGGATTATTTGTTCTAGCTCTGTGAAAAATGCTGACGGTATTTTGATAGAGATTGCATTAAATCTGTAGATTGCTTTGGGTAGTATAGACATTTTAACCATATTTGTTCTCCCAATTCATGAGCATGGACTCATTCCATTTGTTTGCATCATCTTCAATTTATTCATCACTGTTTTATAGTTTTCAGAATACAGATCTTACACCTCCTCAGTTAAGTTTATTCCTAGGTATTTTATCATTTTTGGTACAAGTGTAAATGGGATGGTTTTCTTAATTTCTCTTTCTGCTGCTTTATTGTTAGTGTACAGGAATGCAATGGATTTTTGTATATTGATCTGTATTCTGTGACTTTACTGAATTCATATATCAATTCTAGGAGATTTTTGGTGGACTTCTTAGGGATTTCTATATAGTATCATGTCATCTTCAAGTAGTGAAAATTTTATTTCTTAGTTACAAATTTGGATGCCTTTTGTTTCTTTATGTTATCTGATTGCTGTGGCTGGGATTTTCAGTACTCTGTTGAATAAAAGTGGTGAGAGTGAACATCCTTCTTTTGTGCCCGACCTTAGGGGAAAAGCTCTTAGTTTTTCCTCATTGAGGATGATGTTAGCTGTGGGCTTTTCATATAAAGCCTTTATTATGATGAGGTATGGTCCCTCTAAACCTACTTTGTTGAGGGCTTTTTTTTTTTTTTATCATGAGTGGATATTGTACTTTGTCAAATGTTTTTTCTGCATCCCTTGAAATGATCATATGCTTTTATCTTTTATTGATGTGAAGTATCACATTGATTGATTTGCAAATATTGAACCATGTTTGCATTTCAGGAATAAATCCCACTTGATCCTAGTGAATGATTTTTTAAATGTATTGTTGCACTCCGTTTGCTAATACTGTATTGAAAATTTTTGGATCTATGTTTGTCAGAGATATTGCCCTGTAGTTTTTTATTTTTATTTTTTTTGTGGTGTCTTTATCTAATTTTGGTATCAGGGTAATGCTGGCCTCAGAATAAATTTGGAAGATTTCCTACCTCTTCTATTTTTTTGGAAAAGTTGAGAAGAATAGGTATTAACTCTTGTTTAAATGTTTAGTAGAATTCACCTGTGAAGCCATATGGTCCTGGACTTCTGCTTTTGGGGAGTTTTTTTTTATTATTAATTCAATTTCATTGCTGTTAATTGGTCTGTTCAAATTTTCTATTTCTTCCTGCTTCAATTTTGGTTACTTATATGTTTCTAGGAATTTGTTCATTTCTTCTAGGTGTCTTCTTTGTCTCTTGTTACAATCTTTGTTTTAAAGTCTATTTTGTCTGATATGGTATTGCTACCCTGGCTTTTTTTTCACATCCTTTTGCATGATAAATATTTCTCCATCCCCTCACTCTCAATCTGCATGTGTCTTTAGGTCTGAAATAATTCTCTTGTAGGCAGCATATATATGTATCTTTTTATTTTCATTACATTGTCCTATGGATTTTGATTAGAGCATTTAGCCCATTGACATTCAAAGTAATTATTAGTAGGTATGCATTTGTTGCCAGTTTGTTACTTGTGTTATGGTTGTTTTTGTAGTTCTTCTCTGATCCTTTCTTCTCTTGCTCTCTTGTCTCACGATTTTCTGGCTTTCTTTAGGGATATACATGCATTTTTTTCTCTTTATTTTTTACATATCTATTACTGGTTTTTGATTTGTGGTTACCATTAGTTCTGTACATAACAGCTTCTGCATATAGCAGTCTATATTAAGTTTATGGTTGCTGAAGTTTGAACCCATCCCTTACTCCTCTCCCCACCACAACTTAGGTATATGGTGTCCTTTTATTTTGTAATGCCCTTGACTGATTTTTATAGATATACTTATTTTTTCTGCTTTTGTGCTTCTTACTTTTCTTACTCTTGTTTATGGTCTTTATGTAGGACTTGTCTAGCGGTCATGAATCCTTTAACTTTTGTTTGGGAAACTCTTCCTGTCTCCTTCTATTCTGAATGATAGCCTTGCTGGATAGAGTATCCTTGCCAGTAGATTTTTCCTTTCAGCACTTTGAATATATAATGCCGTTCTCTTCTGGCCTGCAAAGTTTCTGCTGAAAAATCTGCTGAGAGCCTTATGGGGTTTCTCTTGTATACAACTGTTTTCTTTTGCTGCTTTTAAAATTCTCTTTTTATCACTGCTTTTGCTATTTTAATTATTGTGTGTCTTGGTGTGGACTTCCTTGGGTTGATTTTTTTGGGGGAATGTCTGTGCCTCCTGCATCTGTATGTTTCCTTCTCCAGGTAGGTAAGTTTTCAGTTATTATTTCTCCAAATAAATTTTCTACCCCCTTTCCCCTCTCTTCTCCTTCTGGGATCCCTATAATGCAAAAGGTATTATGCTTGATGGAGTCACTGAGTTCCCTAAGTCTATTCTCATTTTTCATAGGTTTTTTTCCCTCTCACCTGCTCAACTTGATTACTTTCCATTATTCTGTCCCCCAGGTCACTAATTCATTCCTCTGCTTCCTCCAGCCTGCTATTTATTCTATCTAGTATATTTTTAATTTCATTTATTGTGTTCTTCATCTCTGATTGGTTCTTTTTTTTTTTTTTAATTTCTGTGTTAAGTGTCTCACTGTTGTCTTCCACTCTTCTCAAGTCCAGTGAGTACTTTTATGATCATTATTTAAAATTCTCTAGCAGGCATATTCCTTATATCTATTTTGCTTAGGTCTCTTGCTGTGATTTTATTATTTCATTTGGCACATATTCCTTATCTCCTCTTTTTGTCTAACTCTGTTTCTGTGTTTGGAAAGTCAGATACATTTCTTGCTCTTAAAAGTAATTGCCTTATGAGGTAGAGTTCCTTTAGTGCCCTATAGTGCAATGCCATCTGTTCACCAGAACCTGGAGCCTCAGGGTGTCCCTTTGTGTGTTGCCTGTGCCCTGCTGCTGTGTCTTGGTCATTCTTTCCTTTAGCTTAGTCATCTGTAATGACGCTCTTTGCCTGTTTTGGGCAATGTTTGGTCTCTGTGTTGTTAGTGGACCAGCCTGCATCTGCCTTGGGCTTGAGTCCAATGAGGCATTTGCCAGAGATGCAGTACACCAGGCTGCAGTGCACTTTCCCTGTGTTGTCCCCTGTGAAGTTTTCATGGTGGGTGGGGCCTGCAATCAGACCAACTGTCTGGTCCCAGCCCACTGCCTGGGGTCTCAGTCGGACTGGTGTGGTGTTTATCTTACCCTCGCCCAGGGTGGAGTCACTTTGGAGTGGTGCTGGCCCCTGTTGGGGCTGCTTGCATACACCAGGCTTGTGGCCTCAATTTAAATGGACTCTGACCAAGAGTGTATTGGAGGGGATGCTGCTGCTCCTGGGACCATGCAAATTAGTGTGGGGTGTGAAGTTTTAAAAAGGTGTGCTACGGTTTAATGAGAACCACCTCTGCTACCACCTTGAGCAGGGCTAGCCAGTCTGGGTCCACTGGGTGCATAAGTTTAACAAGGTGTGCATAGGTCTTATGCAGAGTCCATTGCCACCACTGCTGGGACGGAGGCCTTGCAAAAAGCATCCAAGGAATTGGCAAGGTTCACGGCAGTCTTCTGGGAGAGGGGACCCATAGTACCAGAACTGAGGCAAGCATGACTGGAAAGGGTGGATCCACTGAAGCCCAGTGTCATGGGGCTTGGTATAAGCATGTTAGGTAGTGAGTGTGGGTGTCATGCTGGTTCCCACAGGTGGCCACATGTGGCCGTATGTTTATGCTGGGGGGCTGGGAAGGAAAATGGAGCCTGCCAGCTCTTTTGTTTCTGGAGAAGTCCCTCAGCCAAACCTGCCCCTCTGACATGCTCTGAGATTAATAAGTAACTCTTCTGGGGCGCCTGGGTGGCTCAGTCGTTAAGCAACTGCCTTCGGCTCAGGTCCTGATACCAGGGTCCTGGGATAGAGCCCCTCATTGGGCTCCCTGCTCTGCGGGAAGCCTGCTTCTCCCTCTCCCACTCTCCCTGCTTATGTTCCCTCTCTCGCTGTGTCTCTCTCTGTCAAATAAATAAATAAAATCTTAAAAAAAAACCCTCTTCTTCCCATATACCTTATATGTTTTTCAAATTGCTGCTTCTACACTGTATCTCTATAGGCTGTTTGTCATGCTGTCTCTTTAAGGGCAGGTACTTAGCTTCCTATTGCACCTGGGAGTTCTCAGAATAGTCTGCTGATTTTTAAAATTCTAGTCTTTAAGTCCAGCTGGTTGTATGAACTCATGAAATTTGGGCCATCTAGTTTTGAAAGCCAAATGTTATGGGGATTCAACTCCCCTGTGCCAGCTTCCCGGTGTGATAGTCTGTTCCTCTTCCTTCTATGTGCTCGTAGCTCCCTCCCTCCCACTGATGGCTCAAGGTTCTATTTAGCTCCCTACTGCATCTCTGCCCTTCCTACCCTCTTCAATGTGGCCTCTTCTCTACCTTTAGTGGTGGAGTTGGTTCTGCCAATCTTTGGGTCATTTTCTGGGTTATTACACTGATGCATTATCTAGTTGTATCCATGGGATGAGGTATGTTTAGGGTCCTCATACTCCACCATCTTCCTAGTCTCTCCCCCTTGGGAATCAGCTTTGCCTGAGACAGCAGGGGAAGAATAATAAGTTTCTTTGTTACTTCTCAGAGAAACTTGAGGTCAAATAGATCCAAATTTCCCTAAGTTGATGACTATTCCTTAGCAGTTAAAAAGAAGAAAAAGAAAGGAAAAACAAAAGCTCATTTCTCGAGCATTTTAGTTATACTTTGTCACTGATGATCCCGAAGCCCTCCCTGTTGGTTTTCTTTGTTATGCAGTTGGTAAGTGAGTGACTTTGGCAACTTACCAAGCCTCTCTGTGCTTTTGTTCCCTTATCTGAAAAAAAGGAGTAAAAATGTCTTCCATCATAGGATTGTCATGAGGATAACATGATTTAACTTCTATGATTTCTTTTTTTTTTTTTTAAGATTTTATTTATTTCACAAAGAGTGAGAGAGTGAGTGAGCACAAGCAGTGGGGAGGGGCAGATGGAGTGGGAGAAGCAGGCTCCCCACTAAGCAGGGAGCCCGATGTGGAACTCGATCCTAGGACCCCGGGATCATGACCTGAGTCGAAGGCAGACGCTTAACCAACTGAGACACCCAGGCGCCCCTAACTTATATGATCTCTTAAAATATTGTCTGACATAAAGGCAAATGCTCCATAAATGGTATAAGTGCTCTTAGCATTTCCCTCCAGCAGTCAGAGCATCATCATCATCACCACAACAGCAACAACAATAGCCTTAAAAATAGCCTAGTGGGGATGCTGAAAATGGTGGCAAATCAACTTGGACTAGAATTTCTCATTTACACTTTTGCTATTCCTCCTTCAGGGGCCAGGGTTATTTCAAGAGTTGACACAGGCTCAGTGGATCTCAGGCACAGTGAATCTGTCCTGATTCAGGCATTTATTTAAAAAAGTGTTGTTTTATTTTCGAATTCAGAAAAACTCAGAGAAAAAAAATTTAAAAACCACTCAAGGTATTCTAGTTCGTGGAGGCCACTGTGATGTTTATGGCAAGAGTGATGTTCTAAGTTTGTCATGTGTGGGTAACTGAAAAGGAATAAAATGACTCATCTGGTTTGTTTTCCATAATCTCTCATGAACTTTGCTAGTTCAGACTTTTAAGTGGAAAAAAGAAAATCTTGATTCTATTGTTTAATAGCAGAGACCATTTTTCTCTATAAGCATTCTCTCTACGCATACATTTATACAGATGACAGTCCCTCAGCCCTTTCATTTTACTTCTTGGTTTAACTGTAATACTGTTTTAGTGACTTTTCAGTTTTCTATTTTAACTGGAATAGCATCAGATATTGAGTTTGTTGTCTGCTTCGCATTTCCTTGCCCTTTCCACCTACTTATTCATCAATGTTCCTCCCCATATCTGACTGGACCCTAGTGGGAAACAGATGTCAAACTGAAATTAGGATAATTTGAGGATAGCTTAATAAACAGACTATTTACAAAGGCATTGGTGGGTCTAGGAAACCCCAAGGAATAGAGGGTCACCTGGTGCTAGTAACAGAGGGGACTGCTGTGGGGGAAGGGAGTGGCTCCTCAAGTCCTAATGGAACCAGTGTGAGGAGGGAGGGAGCTGTGATGAGAGGAACTGTGACCATAGCATGGTGAGAGAAGCAGCCAGCCAGAAGTGTTCCCATGGGGAGGGACTGGAGCACCAAATATTCCCACTTCTCTCTATTCCTTCCCACCAGTCCCCTGCCAGGACTTCCCATTGGTTGATCCCAAGGGCAATCAGAAGGTGTGGGAGCCTGTTGGTGCAGTCACTACTGGTCAGCCTTAGCTGGGTGGAGTATGTCTGTAGGGAATACAGATGATACCCACATGCTACCTACCCTTTCTTCCTTCTCTTCCACTTTCAATCAACTGGGTCCCATCACTGGATACTTTTGTTCAAGTTTCTTCCATTTAACAACAACACAATAAAGAAATCTTCCTTCCTTACTATGTATCTTTTTAGCTTTCTTGAAGAAATGACAGGACAGTTAGGGTTGAGCTGATGCTATCCAGGTAAAGAGTGCATTTAAGGCAGGGAGAACAATAGCCTCAGCAAAGTTCTTAATTAGGAATAAGCAAAGGTCAGTGTGGTTGAAGCCTAATGAGCAAGGCACAAAAGAGACTAAAGGACTAGCCAGGACCCAGATCATGCAGGGCCTTCTAGGTTTCAGAAAGGATTTTGGATTTTATTTTGAGGACAAGGGGAAGCTGATGCAGTCACTATTGCTGTATAACAAATTATCCCAAAATTATGTTCAGATGTTGTGTGGGGCTACAGTTAGCTCAAGTCTCAATTGGGTTGCATGGTTAAGATGTTTCATTCATGGTTGGCAGTTGATGCTGGGAGGTCATCTGAGGCTCTGGACTGGAGTGCATATGTATGACTTTTCTGGAATGGTGGTCTCAGAGTAGTTGAATTTTTTACAGCTGGCATCCCCCAAAGTAAGGGTCTCAAGGAAACTATATGGAAGTTTCATGACCCTTTTGGACCTAGCTTCAGAATTCACACAATGTCACTTCCACTGCATTCCATTAATTATGAGTGAATCATCAGGCTATCCTAGACTAAAGGACGAGGGGAGTTATACTTTACCTCTTGATGTGGAGAGTCATAATCACATGTGGTCTTGGGAACATGTGTGATGGGAGTTATTGTGGCCATTTCTGAAAATACAATCTGTCAACCCTTTGAAATATTTTGAACACAATAGTAATGCAAGCCAATATATGTTCTGCAAAGAACACTATGATTGCTTCTCAAACTAAACTTTAGAGAGTGAACAAGGCTGTACATGGTAATCTATGAAGGTAGTACAGGCAAGAGATGACAATGGTTTGGTGTAGAGTGCTTGACAGCAGAGATGGTAAGCAATGAGCAGATCTGAGTGAAGTTGTAGAGTCTGTATTGCCAAAGCTTGATGAAGGACTGGGTGTGGTGTGGGATGGAGAAGGGATGCTAAGTGTGACTCCCAGGTGATTGGGCTTGAAGTTCCTGGGAAAATGCCAGTGCCATTTACTGAGGTTAGGGAGTCAGAAGGAGGATCAGTTATAAAGGAGAAAATCAAGGCTTCACTCTAGGTGGAGTGTAAGTTGTATTTGGGGCAACCAAGGAGACTAGTCAAGAGGCTATGCACTCATGTCTGGAGCTCAGAAGAGAATTCCAGACTGGAAATATAAACTTGGCAGTTATCATCATATTGATGATACGTAATAAAGCTATGGAAAGGGAGGAGATATGATTAAAGAAAGCCTGCAGAGGGATGAGAGATGGAGTGTTAGGGGAGAACACTAAGGACCTGTATCCAGTTACTGAGCAGAGGAGAATCTTCCAAAAGAAACAGAAATGGCCAGAGATTGAGTGTATTTTCAGTGGGAGGATATGTATTTTTTCCAAACCCACATCAAGAAATACAAAATCTCAATGTCAAAAAAATTGGAAATGTTAAATACGCTTCTCCCAATTATCTCTTAACAAGGATTTTTCCCTCTTGATCAAGCATCTTTCATACTTCACAGCCTAACAGGCAGTTTATGATTTTCTGTGATTTCTGTGAGTGAGGTATTTGTTTAAAATAATTAGACATTAGGAGTGAATGCTGATCTCTCTTCTCAAATAACTTGTTTTGCATATTGTGTTCTTTTTGTTTAAAGCTACCTAGGTGTAAAAACTACCTGGGTGTAAAAATAAAGTAATAACCTAGAATTAACTTTAAAAAGTGTCACATGGTTTGTTTTACGAGAGGTAGTTTGTATAGCATCCTGCCTGTCAGAGAAATAACTATTTTGATGTAAATGTGATGAAAATCCAAAAGGAGGCTCCAAATTATGTAGTAGACATAGATAGGATTTCTCTCAAAGCAACAACATCAGGAGGTGTGTGGAGTGGCATCAAGAATATGGCTGGGTTGTATCATTTGGTGCAATATAAAGGTAAAACATAGAATATCCCATTTGTGTGTGTGTGTGTGTGTGTGTGTAAAATCACAGGAGTAGAGACTGGCTAGGATGAAGTTGGCAGAGGTAAAATGCAATAATGAAACAGAAAAGTGGGAAAGAGCTGTGTAATTCATGACTAAAATGAGGAACACATAGAGGAATTATGTGGAGGATATTTGGAAAACATCCTTGATGAAGATAATATTCCAGTTTTAATATTGATCCATCTATAGAAGTAATCACTGGATCGTCATTTAATGAGTCTGACACCTTCTCAAACTTGTAACACTGATCACCTGCAACAAGTGATTATAGAGGTCTCCACTGGAATTATTTGCCTCCTCTTTAGAAAGGGGGATCTTTGCTCAGATAGTGGTATTTTCATAGTGTGAATTTTGATGCAATTAACAGTGAAAATAATGCTTAAGTAAGAGAGTGGTATGATCTGATTTGTTTCTTAGGATGGACGGGGTTGGGGGGAGTTGGTGGGACTAGAGGCAAGGTGAACAGTTAGAATACCTGTAACAACCTAGATGTGACAGGATGGGCACCTGAACTATCTTGATAGAGGAGATGGAAGGGAGTGCCTAGATTTGAGGGCAATTTTTGAAGTGGATTAAATAGACATTGATGACTGATTCAGTTGAGTCAGATGAGATAAAGGTTGTGATAAGGCTGATGTATAGCCATAGGCGAACACAAATCTCTAAGAAGGAACGGATTGTGGATATGATATGAATGATAGAACTACAGAACACACCCATGTGTTATCTTGGCAACAGCTCTATGAAGTGGGTCAGGCAGGCATCATTCTCCTCTGAGGAAAGGCAACTCAGTCACTTTTAAAACCTAAGATACTCCAGATCTGTAGAGTTACTTCTTGCTTGCCCCTGGCACTCAGGAGATGAGGAGTAGGAGTAAGGGAAGGGATTTATCCATCTCTCCAGCACCATTCCAACAATGACAATTTCCCCCTGTACTTTTAGTTATGGTCCTCTTCTGGGAACACAGTCCCAACTAGTCAGCTGGTTATGACAAACATCTTAGTGTATGTAAATGAGGCAGTCTTATGATTCATTGATTTGTACATTTCTCATCCCAGTTCCCCTTCGAGTATGCCTTTTAGGTACTGGGGAGGCTGGAAAGTTAATAGCTACAATTTCCACATTCTCTTGCAATCAGGTTCCATATGTGGCTCAGGTTTTATACATATATGAGATTTGGAAGAAGAAAGTAAGTGATATGTGGCACTGTGGTAGAAGATTTAGTTCTTCTGAGGCAGGTCTGATGAAAGATCTGGGGAGAGAGGTGGATTGTGGCAGGACTCAAGTTTTCCCTGGAATGTTCTCACAATGGGTAGGGTATTTCTCCTGTCTACAGCTGCTCTTGGCTATGTAGCATCTACTCTTGATTCTTGGCCCTTCTGGAGATGTTGTATGTCACTCAGTATTCTCTAATACATACCTTTCTGATCTAACTAGCAAGAGTAGATTCTGTTGACTGAACCTAAGAATAATGATAATACTCAAACTGTGTGTGTGTATCTATCTGCTATAATAGACATACATATGTTCATGTTGACCAATTTCTTTTGGCACAAGTCACAGCTTTGATAGTGATTTCAACCTGAAACTGACATTTTAAAATTTTGAAAAATTTAAAATTATTAAAAAAAATCTATTTAGCAGGCATTAATTAAACACTTAGGATTTTTAAAGTACTGTGCTAGACCTGGATGAATTTGATATAGTCAATTCTGGCCTTCAAAGAATTGCAAAATCTAGTGTCAGTCTCCTGCTTAAAATTCCCACTGGAAACTAACCGAGAAGGGCAGATTCCATGCCTTTTTCATTCACCACTGTATCTAGGGCTGGGTACCTGTGCTCAGCACATACCTGTGAGCACATACATACATACATGTACATATTCACATATATATACACAGACATGCGTTTATTACATGAATAAATAAAACTATATGCCAAAGATACTAAGTAAATAAAATGGAGAGAGGTTCTTTTGGGATATTTAATGCCAGACTGAAACTTCTCTTGGCCACCAAATCCTAGTTCTAAATGTGACTCTAAATTTCCCTAACATAATTTTTTTCTTTTTCTTTTTTAAAAGATTTCATTTATTTATTTGAGAGAGAGAGCACGAGCAGGGGGGAGGGGCAGAGGGAGAGGGAGAAGCAGGCTCCCTGCTCAGTAGGGAGCCCCATGCGGGACTTGATCCCAGGACCCTGGGATCATGACCTGAGCTGAAGGCAGATGCTAACCGAGTGAGCTACCCACGTGCCCCCTAACATAATTTTCTTATAGTAAATTTCTTGCTTCCAGGGTAATTTCTTTAGGACAGAGTTAAAAGTAAGGTTTTCTTTTGCTTCCTGATTGTGTAGTTCTCCTAAAAGTCTACTTCCTTATTGTGGTCATGCAGAGTCCCACTTGGTTAAAACATGCATTTCCGGGCAACTTTTTCTTCTAGGTACTCATCCCCCAACTATTTCTTTTCAGGACAAACAGTTTATCTACTGCCCAGTCTGTTCAATTATGCTACCCAATCCAGGTAACTAGCTCCACAGGGTTTTTTCACAATTTCATACATGTTATCCCCCCCAATTTGCATTAGTAGTGCTAGGTAGACAGTGCGAGGCATATTTTGCCACATAGTGCCATTTTATAATTGAGAAAAGAGTGAAATAATGAAACTACGAGACTTGCCTGACTTTACTCAGAACTGAAGGAAGAATCAGTTTTTGCTTGTTGTCATTTCCTTATAATCAATGTGCTTGTTCAAGGTCACCTGAAATTTGTACTCTAAACACACTCCTAGGACTTTGAAAGTGGGGACAACTCAGGCATAAAATGAGAGTGGTGGCTTAAAAGAAATAATTGAGAGTCTTCTCCAATCTACATTCTCAGACCACAGAGCTCAAGTACAACTTAAACAACATGCCATGTGATAGACATCAGGCAGGTAAGCCTATTTAGGGAGAGAAGGTACTTAAAGCCTAATGTGTTTTTTTACAGTTACATTCTTTGCTTGAGGCTGAAATAACTATCCATAAGAACAGAGAGCATTGTAGCCACTTCTAAAAATGAGCAGTTGCCCACCAGCTGCTCAAACTACCATCAATTTTCTCCCCATTACAATTCAGAAGAAATTATAATGCATCAGTTTTTAACTCTATTTTTCAGGTTTCTAGAACTATTGATTCTTTGAAAACCTCAAATTCAGTCTTAGATTTCTATAGACTTGGCTGGGGTTGACCTAATGACCTCATTAACCTAAGGGGCTTCATTGAAACACTTTAGATCTAGCATGTCAGAATATCAGCTTGTGGCACCTCAGAAAAACTGCTTTGTGCCACCTTAGGCCAAATAAGCTTAACAAACATTTATTGAACATCTTCTCAGACCGAGGCTTTGAGATAAGAGCTCTGGAGGTAATAGTTGGAAAAATTTCCTTCCTGTCACAGTTCTTAGACTAATTGGGAAACAGTCAAATAAAAACAAAACAAATCAAGCAAAACTCATCTAATCAGACTAAAATATGATGAGCTATGATGTCGGCACCTGGAAAAATGCTCTGCAACAACTGAAGCAAAGGAGAGGCAATAACTGAATGCCCAGGTCTCAAGCAGCCCAATATTTCAAAGGGCGTTAACCTTATACACTCAGGTGATCATTAGTCATTTATCTTAGAGGTTTTAGAGTGAAAAGTGAGCAAAAAGAAACTAGAAAAAGAAGTCTAAATGAAACCCAAAGTAAGTGGAAAGGAAAGGAAACATAAACAAAAACCACACACAAAAAAACCACCTGACTTTTGGCCAGTGAAACCAAAATCTCATTCTATAAGAAGGCTGATAAAATTTATAAGCCACTAGGCAGGCTGATCAGAAAATGATAAAGAACGAGAGAAGTGACATCATGAGAGATTCTACAGATATTAAAAGGATAATAAGGAAGTATTGTGATCACCTTCACACCAGTAAATCTGATGATTTGTTAAAATGGGAAAATTCCTTGAAAGACACAATAGTCATAACTCATATAGTTAACTGAATGCATATATCACTTAAAGAAATTGAATTTCTAGTTAGAAACATTCACACACACGCGCGTGCGCACACGTGCGCCAACTCCAGGCAATATAGATGTCTTCCTTGGTGAATTCCACCAAACATTTAAGAAAGAAATAATAGCAATTCTACACAAACTCTTCCAGAAAATTGAAGGGAGGGAATACTACTCAGACAATTCTATAGGTCAGCATTATCCTGATACCAAACGCCAACAAAGATTATAAGAAGAGGAAACTGTGGACTAATATTGCTAATGATCACAGAGGTAAAAATTTTAAACAGATTTTTAGAAAATTAACAGTATATAAAATGGGAGAACATACAAGAATGACATGGGGTAGTCCTGCTTATATCAGTCTTGTTAAGATACCTGTTTTC
Organism: Mirounga leonina; assembly: GCF_011800145.1. Classification (NCBI taxonomy): domain Eukaryota; kingdom Metazoa; phylum Chordata; class Mammalia; order Carnivora; family Phocidae; genus Mirounga; species Mirounga leonina. The sequence continues at coordinate 57,294,581 of NW_023270316.1, read as the reverse complement.
TTTAAACTGATCTGTAGATTCAGTGCAATTCCAAATCAAACCTTAGCGTGCTTTTTCCTAGAAATTGACAAGCTGATTCTAAAATTTATATGGATATGTAAAGGTTCTAGAAGAACCAAAAGAATCCTGAAAAAGAAGAATAAAGTTAGGAGCTAACATTATCTCATTTCAATACTAATTATAAAGGTACAGTCCTAACATTGGCCTAAAAATAGGCAAAAGAGGAACTGTATATAGTCCAGAAATAGACCTACACATACATGAGCAACTGACTTTTGGCCAAAATGCAAAGGCAATTCAGTGGAGAAAAGAAAGTATAAATAGATTAGCTGAAACAAGTGGATATCCATGTGCCAAGAAAAAAAAATGTACTTGCATTCATACCTTCCAACATTTACAAAATTTAATTCTAAATGGATTATAGACCTAAATGTAAGTCCTAAAGAAAAAAAATCCTTTTTTTAAGTAGCCTCCCTGCCCAATGTGGGGCTTGAACTCATGATCCCGTCCCCACAAATAAACTCCTAAAAGAATACACAGGAGAAAATTTTTGTGATATTGGGTTAGACAAAGATTTCTTTTTGTTTTGTTTTTTTAAAGATTTTATTTATTTATTTGACAGAGAGAGACACAGTGAGAGAGGGAACACAAGCAGGGGGAGTGGGAGAGGGAGAAGCAGGCTCCCCGCTGAGCAGGGAGCCCGATAAGGGGCTCGATCCCAGGACCCTGGGATCATAACCTGAGCCGAAGGCAGACGCTTAATGACTGAGCCACCCAGGCGCCCCTAGACAAAGATTTCTTTGATATGACACTACAAGAACAACAAATAAATAAAAAACAATGATAAATTAGACTCCATCAAAATAAAAAACTTCAAAGATACTGTTAAAAGAATGAAAACAACAGAGTAGGAAAAAAAATGTGAAAATCACATTTAGTAAAGAACTGGAATCCAGGCTTTATAAATACCTCTCAAAACTTGATCAGAAAACAAATATCTTAATAAGAGAATGGACAGAAGATATGAGCAGACTCTACCTAACTCTATAATGTGATGCTTTATATATTCAAAATCTGTATCATTAGGTGAATATATGTTCAAGATTGTTATAACTTACCTATTATTTTTAATTGGTATTACCATAACTCTTTGTTCCCCATGCCATTTTTGCCTTCCATTGTATTTTTTCAGATACTAAAATTTCCACTTTAAGTTTTTCTTTTTTTTTTAAATAATTTACATGGTAGGGGATCTATATTACCACCCCTTCATATTCAGGGGGTCACCTGAATAAACACTGAGAGCACCCTGCAGTCCCCATAAAGGAAGGGCAACTTTCTCAATGACAGTGATGTAAGACAGTAACCACAGTGGCCCTGGAAGTAAGAGTCCCTTGAAATTTCTGACATTTGAAGAACTTAAAAAGAGTGGGAGATGGCACAGTTAGCCGGTTTCCAGAAAATGACAAAGACCTAATATATACAAAATGGACAGGTCCACAACTGGGCTTCCAAGAACAATTTATGAAAACCATTTATACAGTCTTAAAATAGAATGTGGAGCATAATAACCAAAAAGTACTTCCTGTTTTAAGATTGTAAGCAGAAGTTTTATAAATGAAGTAGATGGTTTTAACGCAGCAGTGAACCCAGATGCTATCACCAACTGAGGGGTTTTAGCTCAAATTTTATTTAGGGGAAAAAAGCAGTAGTTGATCAGGATGCTCAGCCATGGCAGCTCTAAAAGACCTTGGTAGTTACATTTGGAGAGAGGGCACACAGAGGCACTTGTAAGCACATGCATTTCATCTGAATGAATTTTCTTTTCCATAATTACTTTTGCTTTTGAAAATTGAAAAGATGTGCTTTAAAAAACAGAGCTGTCGTTCTCCATTTGAGTACTAGTTTGGAATCTGACAAATATAGAACAAAACTAACCTTGAATTCAGTGCCTGCCTTGATACTCAGGCTTCTGCCTCTTACGTTTCTCCCAAAGAACTAAGAAGGAACTCCACATACCCAGCCGATCCCTTGAATTGGCTGTTTCACTTCTTGGCAAATCACTGCCTTTTCTGATTGTCTTTTCGGAACTACTAAGGGCTGAAATGCGGATGCAAACCAAAGCAAATCATTTTTTTTCTAAGGATTTTTTTTTGGTTTAATTCAGTATTTGAGTAAAGTCACTTTAAAAGCAGCAGCTGTCAAAAAAAAAAAAAAAAAGCAGCAGCTATCAACTCGGAAAAGCAGTAGTTTCCATTAATCTTTTTTTTGGGGGGGGGTGGAAAACCTTAGTTGTAGGGCTATAACATCTTCTTTAAGTAGAATTTAACATAACACTACTTCATAATTAGCCTTTTTATTGTCAGATAATTTGATTTCAATATAATAAAAAGCATGTGTTAATTAAAAAAAAATACTCTACCTCCATTGCTAATAAAGTCTATAAAAGAACAAACTGTATGACCAGTAGGAAGATTGAGCATCTGGCTGAGGGTAACAGATTCTGTCAACTAAGGTTTCATAGGGAGGTATCTAGTGGCATCACAGCCTGGAAGGGTAAATATGTTTCTGCAGGTGAAATGAGGGTATTATAAGCAGAGAGAAAAAGAATGTTCAGAGGCAGAAGGGGACCTGCAAAACTTTCTACTGTGGTCACAGTTTAAAATACTGATTTTTACTTGGTCGAGGTAGGGTTAAATGCATGATGGTGACTCCAAGTCTTAGGTCTGCATCTTTGGATCCATGAATATATATATATAGAAGACTTTGGGGATGTGTATGTCATAATCCTACTATCTTAACTCTAGTTTCCTAGAAAGGAGAGACTGAGGCAAATCTTACAAGCTAATGTTTTATTAAAAAGTGCAATTTTAGGATTGCAACAGAGTAGAAGTGAGGTGGGGAAGGAGCAAAAGCAATTACAAGGTGGTGCGTTACTGTCCTGCAAGAAAGCCAGCTCATTGTTTTATTGTGTGTAGTGTCTAGACAGTCCATAGAGAACCACCCTGTCTGGGAACAATTCTTGGGGTAGAGGAGTAGGAGTAAGAAAAAGGAAGGAATTTATCCATTAGCTCCTTCATCTCCTGTTTCTTTGGGGTCAAAATTTGGATTATTGTTTCTGATTTGTTACTCATTTTCTTTTATAGACACAGAAATATATATCCTTGCACACTCTTTGTATGAGACTTCACAGTCCTCCAACTGGGTTAGGTGGAGTACATACCCCCACTCCAGTGATGTTGTGCCTGGCCAGTCTTAGGCAGGTGGTCTCATTGAGCATTACCAGTTGACTGTTGAGAAACCTAATAATGGGATACCTTGGCAAGATTATCCAGAAGATGATAAAGCCTGGATCACAGAATTCCAAGCTTTAAATAGGTTCTAAGCACATAGGAATCCTACCCAGCTTAGTTGTACTCATACATCTGAAGATCAGTGTGGTCAGGATTTGGGGAAGAAGTCTACCAGCTGGGGCTCAGATGTGCTTGTCTGAGAGAGTATCTGAAGCAAAAATATCTCACAGATGGAGGGGAAAATGCTAACAGTGGAAAGTGAACTAGGGAAGATAGGAGCTAGCCAGCAAGCTGAAGGGTAACACTGCCAAGATGGGCTAGTGGGAATAAGCTGGATAGCCCAGGCAGCTGGACTAAAAAAATATTTTCCCTCACAGGTAAGCCTGTCCCTCCATCGCCAAGTTAGTCCACATGGTTCTGAGCAAAGCCTCTTCATAACTGTATATAAAAGCCTGAGCCAAGATTGAGCAGCTAGGTAGCATATCTTAGTGGCTATGAGCACAGGCTTGGGAATCACACAGATCTGGGTTCAAATTCTGACTCCTTTACTGTGTAACTGTGGGCATTTTCTAAATTTCTATAAGCCTTTCTCAGATAAGGAGAAACAATTTGATGAATGTTTTGTAGTAATTAGCACTGTTAGATGGGAGATCCTCCACCTTCCAGGTCCATGGTAACATTCTAAGTCCTAACATCTTGTTGGATGGCTGGGGCCATATGACATTCTGGCCAATGAATTGTGAATGGAAGCTATGGGTGCCATCTTGGGGCTGGTACATGTTCCTCTAAAGACCTCTTTCCCTCTAGCATATGGTAATCAAATGTTCAAAATGGTGGCCGCTCTGTCAATTTGCTCCCTGAATAAGTACTAGGAGCAGAATCCCACTGCTGATCTGTGGAATACCTGTAGTGTGAGCAAGTCCTAAACCTTCATTGTTATAAGCCACTAAGATCTTTGATGGTGTTGATTACAGCATTATAACCTGTCCTCTCCAGATATAGTGTGAAGGCACTTAGTAAAGCTTCTGGCACATAGCAAGTACTCAAGAATACAGTTATTAAAATGGAATCTTAGTATAGTTCAATTAGGCATATTCTCCAAAGATCTTTTGTTTTAATGTTTTATCATTAGTGAAAAGGAAATAGGAAGGAAGAAGCAAAAAGGATCTGAGTATCTGTGGAATTTTAAAGTTTCTTTTTTGTAATCATTAATGTTATGATCAAAATGAATAAGCATACAGGCAGATCATTATTGCACATGTAATTATCTTAGAAAAGTCAAAGGGTTGAGACAAGTAATTGATTGCATGAAAAGTTTATGTAGAAGCTGAAGTATAAATGCATGTGAATTCCTCTTCTAATTTAATACCTGTGATCATTTCCACCTGGTTGTTTACTTGGACAAGAACTCCAGATAATACATTGATTATTCATTCAAGGGCTATTTTAAAAATAACAGGACAGAAGATGAGAAAGCATCCCATTAACTTTCTTCAGGTGACATTAACACTGCTACTTTAGTAGTCTCCAAATGCCAGTTATGATGTGCTATATCAGAATCATCTGGGGAGTAAAATGGAAGAATTTTAATTTGCAAATAACTTTAAATCCACACAAAAGTTGCAAGATTAATACACAGAGTTCTTGAATTCCTTTTATCAGGATTTACTAATTTTTAAGATTTTCCACATTTGTTTCCTTTCTCTTGAGATGAGAATATTCTTTTAAATTACCACAGTAGAGTTATCCAGCTCTAAGGGTTTAGCATTGATGTGCTATCTTTATCTAGTCTATAATCCAATTTTGTTTATAGTCCAATTTTGTCAGTTGTCTTTATAATGCCCTTTATAGCATAATTGTTTTTTCAATACAGGATCCAGTGCAGGATTATGTATTGCAGTCATTTTCAATGCTTTGTTAATTTCTTTTCATCTGGGGTGTTTCAGCCTTTTTTTTTTTTTTTTGTCTTGTTGAATTGATACCTTTGACAAATACAAGTAATTTATTTTATAGAATGATCCTTACATTGTGTTTGCTTCTTGTTTCCTCATAATTCGATTCAGGTTATTTTTTCCTTCCCAGAATGCTATAAAAGTGATGTGTACTTTTCTCAGGGTATCATATCTAGAGGTTCTCAAAACCCATTTACCTCTCCTTAATGAGGTTAATTTTGATCACCCAGTAAAGGTTTTGTTCAGTTTCTCCATCTGATGGTTACCATTTTGCCTCTTGCAAGTAACAGGCAATTTATGGTTAAGTACTTTAAGATAATGCATACCCTGCTCTTCATCAAGTATTACACCTTAGGTTTAGCAATAATTCTGGCCCCAGAAAAACAATCTCTACATTTACTAGTGGTCTTCTGTAAGGAGTAACCCAGTGTTCTATTCTATCTATATATCTATGGATGCATCTATGTATGTTTCTTTTTTAAATTTTTTATTGTTATGTTAATCACCATATATTACATTATTGGTTTTTGATGTAGTGTTCCATGATTCATTGTGCATAACACCCAGTGCTCCATGCAGAACATGCCCTCTTTAATACCCATCACCAGGCTAACCCATCCTCCCACCCTCCTCCCCTCTAGAACCCTCAGTTTGTTTTTCAGAGGCCATCATCTCTCATGGTTCATCTCCCCCTCCGATTTCCCCCCCTTCATTCTTCCCCTCCTGCTATCTTCTTCTTCTTTTTTTTTTCTTAACATATATTGCATTGTTTCAGAGGTACAGATCTGTGATTCAACAGTCTTGCACAATTCACAGTGGTCACCATAGCACATACCCTCCCCAATGTCTATCACCCAGCCACCCCATCCCTCCCACCCCACTGCCCCCTCCAGCAACCCTCAGTTTGTTTCCTGAGATTAAGAATTCCTCATATCAGTGAGGTCATATGATACATGTCTTTCCCTGATTGACTTATTTCGCTCAGCATAACACCCTCCAGTTCCATCCACATCATTGCAAATGGCAAGATCTCATTCCTTTTGATGGCTGCATAATATTCCATTGTGTGTGTGTGTGTGTGTGTGTGTGTGTGTGTGTGTACCACATCTTCTTTATCCATTCATCTGTCAATGGACATCTTGGCTCTTTCCACAGTTTGGCTATTGTGGACATTGCTGCTATAAACATCGGGGTGCATGTACCCCTTTGGATCCCTACATTTGTATCTTTGGGGTAAATACCCAGTAGTGCAATTGCTGGATTGTATGGTAGGTCTATTGTCAACTTTTTGAGGAACCTCCATACTGTTTTCCAGAGTGGTTGCACCAGCTTGCATTCCCACCAACAGTGTAGGAGGGTTCCCCTTTCTCTGCATCCTCACCAACATCTGTCATTTCCTGACTTGTTAATTTTAGCCATTCTGACTGGTGTGAGGTGGTATCTCATTGAGGTTTTGATTTGGATTTCCCTGATGCCGAGCGATGTTGAGCACTTTTTCAGGTGTCTGTTGGCCATCTGGATGTCTTCTTTGGAAAAATGTCAGTTCATGTCTTCTGCCCATTTCTTGATTGAATTATTTGTTCTTTGGGTGTTGAGTTTGATAAGTTCTTTATAGATTTTGGATACTAGCCCTTTATCTGATATGTCATTTGCAAATATCTTCTCCCATTCTGTCGGTTGTCTTTTGGTTTTGTTGACTATTTCCTTTGCTGTGCAAAAGCTTTTTATCTTGATGAAGTCCCAATAGTTCATTTTTGCCCTTGCTTCCCTTGCCTTTGGTGATGTTTCTAGGAAGAAATTGCTGTGGCTGAGGTCGAAGAGGTTGCTGCCTGTGTTCTCCTTTAGGATTTTGATGGACTCCTGTCTCACATTTAGGACTTTCAACCATTTTGAGTCTATTTTTGTGTGTGGTGTAAGGAAATGGTCCAGTTTCATTCTTCTGCATGTGGCTGTCCAATTTTCCCAACACCATTTGTTGAAGAGACTGTCTTTTGTCCATTGGAGATTCTTTCCTGCTTTGTCAAAGATGAGTTGACCATAGAGTTGAGGGTCCATTTCTGGGCTCTCTATTCTGTTCCATTGATCTATGTGTCTGTTTTTGTGCCAGTACCATACTGTCTTGATGATGACAGCTTTGTAATAGAGCTGGAAGTCTGGAATTGTGATGCTGCCAGCTTTGCTTTTCTTTTACAACATTCCTCTGGCTATGCGGGGTCTTTTCTGGTTCCATACAAATTTTAGGATTACTTGTTCCATTTCTTTGAAAAAAGTGGATGGTATTTTGATGGGGATTGCATTGAATGTGTAGATTGCTCTAGATAGCATTGACATCTTCACAATATTTATTCTTCCAATCCATGAGCATGGAACGTTTTTCCATTTCTTTGTGTCTTCCTCATTTCTTTCATGAGTATTTTATAGTTTTCTGAGTACAGATCCTTTGCCTCTTTGGTTAGATTTATTCCTAAGTATCTTATGGGTTTTGGGTGCAATTGTAAATGGGATCGACTCCTTAATTTCTCTTTCTTCTGTCTTGGTGGTGGTGTATAGGAATGCCACTGATTTGTGTGCATTGATTTTATATCCTGCCACTTTACTGAATTCCTGTATGAGTTCTAGCAGTTTTGGGGTGGAGTCTTTTGGGTTTTCCACATAAAGTATCATATCATCTGCAAAGAGTGAGAGTTTGACTTCTTTGCCGATTTGGATGCCTTTGATTTCTTTTTGTTGTCTGATTGCTATGGCTAGGACTTCTAATACTATGTTGAATAGTGGTGGTGATAGTGGACATCCCTGCCGCGTTTCTGACCTTAGGGGGAAAGCTCTCAGTTTTTCCCCACTGAGAATGATATTCACTGTAGGTTTTTCATAGATGGCTTTTATGATCTTGAGGTATGTACCCTCTGTCCCTATACTCTGAAGAGTTTTGATCAAGAAAGGATGCTGTACTTTGTCAAATGCTTTTTCTGCATCTATTGAGAGGATCATATGATTCTTGTTCTTTCTTTTGTTAATTTATTGTATCATGTTGATTGATTTGCGGATTTTGAACCCACCTTGCAGCCCAGGGATAAACCCCCCTTGGTCATGGTGAATAATCCTTTTAATGTACATTGGATCCTATTGGCTAGTATTTTGGTGAGAATTTTTGCATCCATGTTCATCAGGGATATTGGTCTGTAATTCTCCTTTTGGATGGGGTCTTTGTCTAGTTTTGGGATCAAGGTAATGCTGGCCTCATAAAATGAGTTTGGAAGTTTTCCTTCCATTTCTATTTTTTGGAATAGTTTCAGAAGAATAGGTATTAATTGTTCTTTAAATGTTTGGTAGAATTCCCCTGGGAAGCCATCTTGCCCTGGGCTTTTGTTTCATGGGAGATTTTTGATGACTGCTTCAATTTCCTTAGTGGTTATAGGTCTGTTCAGGTTTTCTATTTCATCCTGGATCAGTTTTGGTAGTTGATACATCTCTAGGAATGCATCCATTTCTTCCGGGTTATCTTTTTGCTGGCATAGAGTTGTTCATAATATGTTCTTATAATTGTTTGTATTTCTTTGGTGTTGGTTGTGATCTCTCCTCTTTCATTCATGATTTTGTTGATTTGGGTCCTTTCTCTTTTCTTTTTGATAAGTCTGGCCAGGGGTTTATCAATCTTGTTAATTCTTTCAAAGAACCAGCTCCTAGTTTCGTTGATCTGTTCTACTGTTCTTTTGGTTTCTGTTTCATTGATTTCTGCTCTGATCTTTATTATTTGTCTTCTCCTGCTGGGTTTAGGCTTTATTTGCTGTTCTTTCTCCAGCTCCTTTAGGTGTAGGGTTAGGTTGTGTACTTGAGACCTTTCTTGTTTCTTGAGAAAGGCTTGTATTGCTAAATACTTTCCTCTCAGGAATGCCTTTGCTGCATCCCAAAGATTTTGAACAGTTGTGTTTTCATTTTCATTGGTTTCCATGAATTTTTAAAATTCTTCTGTAATTTCTTGGTTGACCCATTCATTCTTTAGTAGAATGCTCTTTAGCCTCCATGTATTTGAGTTCTTTCCGACTTTCCTCTTGTGATTGAGTTCTAGTTTCAAAGCACTATGGTCTAAAAATAGGCAGAGAATGATCCCAATCTTTTGGTACCAGTTGAGACCTGATATGACCTAGGATGTGATCAATTCTGGAGAATGTTCCACGGGCACTGGAGAAGAATGTGTATTCTGTTGCTTTGGGATGGAATGTTTTGAGTATGTCTGTGAAGTCCATTCAGTCCAGTGTGTCATTTAAAGTCTTTACTTCCTTGTTGATCTTTTGCTTAGATGATCTGTCCATTTCAGTGAGGGGGGTGTTAAAGTCCCCCACTATTATTGTATTGTTGTTAATGTGTTTCTTTGCTTTTGTTATTAATTTCCTTATATAATTGGCTGCTCCCATGTTAGGGGCATAGATATTTACAATTGTTAGATCTTCTTGTCAGATAGACCCTTTAAGTAGGATATAGTGTCCTTCCTCATCTCTTATTACAGTCTTTGGTTTAAAATCGAATTTGTCTGATATGAGGATTGCCATCCCAGCATTCTTTTGGTGTCCATTAGCATGGGAAATGGTTTTCCACCCCCTCACTTTCAATCTGGGGGTGTCTTTGGGTCTAAAGTGAGTCTCTTGCAGACAGCATATCAATGGGTCTTGTTTTTTAATCCAGTCTGATAGCCTGTGTCTTTTGATTGGGGCATTTAGCCCATTTACATTCAGGGTAACTATTGAAAGATAGGAATTTAGTGCCAAGTATTGCCTGTAAGGTGACTGTTACTGTATATTGTCTGTGTTCCTTTCTGGTCTATGTTGCTTTTAGGCTCTCTCTTTGCTTAGAGGACCCCTTCCAATATTTCTTGTAGGGCTGGTTTTGTGTTTGCAAATTCCTTTAGTTTCTGTTTGTCCTGGAAGCTTTATCTCTCCTTCTATTTTCAGTGACAGCCTAGCTGGATATAGTATTCTTGGCTGCATATTTTTCTCATTTAGTGCTCTGAATATATCCTGCCAGTCCTTTCTGGCTTGCCAGTGTCTGTGGATAGGTCTGTTGCCAATCTAATGTTTCTACCATTGTAGGTTACATATCTCTTTTACCGAGCTGCTTTCAGGATATTCTCTTTGTCTCTGAGACTCGTAAGTTTTACTATTAGATGTCGGGGTGTTGACCTATTTTTATTGTTTTTGAGAGGGGTTCTCTGTGCTTCCTGGATTTTGATGCCTGTTTCCTTCTCCAAATTAGGGAAGTTCTCTGCTATGATCTGCTCCAATATACCTTCTGCCCCCCTCTCTCTTTCTTCTTCTTCTGGGATCCCAATTATTCTAATGTTGTTTCATCTTATGGTATCACTTATCTCTCAAATTCTGCCCTCGTGATCCAGTAGTTGTTTATCTCTCTTTTTCTCAGCTTCTTTATTTCCCATCATTTGGTCTTCTATATCACTGATTCTCTCTTCTGCCTCATTTATCCTAGCAGTTAGCGCCCCCATTTTTGATTGCACCTCATTAATAGCCTTTTTGATTTCTACTTGGTTAGATTTTAGTTCTTTTATATCTCCAGAAAGGGTTTCTCTAATAACTTCCATGCTTTTTTCAAGCCCAGTTAGTATCTTTAAAGTGATGATTCTGAACTCTAGATCCAATATTGTACTAATGTCCATATTGAGTAGGTCCCTGGCAGTCGGTACTACCTCTTGTTCTTTTTGTTGAGGTGATTTTTTCCATCTTGTCATTTTGTCTAGAGGAGAATAGATTAATGAGAGAACAAAATGCTAACAGGGTAACCATGGCCCCAGAGAATATACTCTAAACAAATCAGAAAAGACCTGAATCTGGGGGAAAAGAAAGTGAGAGAGAGAAAAAAGAAAAAGAAAAAAAAGAAAAAGAAAAAGATAAAAACAAACAAAAACAGAACAAAACAAAAAAACCCAGAATATGATCAAATATGATCAGGCTGGTGCGTAGATCAGTGCCACACACCAGATTTTGGGTGTATTTTGGTCTGTTAGAAGAACGTGCCTCCCAAAATTTTAAAGAAAAACTTATATATGTACAAAAATAAGGTTTGATATGATGAAGGGATGGAATATGACTGTAAAGATGAAAATTATAAAAAATTTTATAAAAGGAATTGATAAGAAGTTGTTTAAAAAAAGAAAGAAGAGGATTTAAAAAAAAGAAAGAAAAGGGAGTGAATGTGATCAGGCAGGAGAGTAGAACAAAACCATACACTAGAGATTTAGGGTATATTTTGTTCTGTTAGAAGAAACTATCTCAAAATTTTAAAGAGAGAACAACATATATATATATATATATATATATATATATATATATATATATATGCCAAAAATAAAGGTGACTACTATGAAGGGATAGAATGTGACTTTAAAAATGAAAAATAAAAATGTTTCTTAAAAAAGGGATTGGTAAGATGTTGGTTAAAAAAGGGAAAAAGAAAAATTAAAAAAAAAAAGTTAAAAAAATTTATTTTGAAAGACTAAAGAATCCTGGTAAAAAAGCCATGGATTCTATGTGCATTATTCCCCTAGAGCTGGAGTTCTGCCATTTTCATTGATTGGTAAACCTGGTCTTGGCTGCCTGTTCTTGTTGATCTTCTGGGGGAGGGGCCTGTTGCCATGGTTCCCAAATGTCTTTGCCGGAGGTGGAATTGCCCCGCCCTTGCCGGTCAGGGCTAAGTAATCTGCTCGGGTTTGCTCTCGGGAGCTTTTGTTCCCTGCAAGCTTTCCGCACAGCTTTGGAGGACGAGAGTGAAAATGGCGGCCTCCCAGTCTCCACCTCGGGGGAGCCGAGAACTCAGGCCCCGCTCCTCAGTGCACCCCCAGAGAAAAGCAGTCAATCAATCCCGTCTCCCCGGTCTCGGCCGCACTCCGTGCTCACCTGGCCTGTGACCGAGCGTTTCTGTCTCTGGCACCCAACTCGGTGTGGAGTCTCCAAACCCAGCAGATCCCTGTGGTGCATTCCCACACCGCTACTCCCGGGGGAGGAAGGGAAGTCTCCCCGGATCTGCAGCTTGTTGGGTCCCTGCTGGAGGAGCAGTGGCCCGACTATGCTGCGGATCACGGTTTATGCCAACCCTGAGCTGAGAGCCCGCTCCTTGGCTCCATCTCTGCAGCTGGCTTCCCCGCTCTGATACCTGGGAGCTCTGCTGCACTAAGGCACCCCTGGTCTTTCTGTGACCCCGAGGGTCCTGAGACCACACTGTCCCGTGGGGGTTTCACCCCCTGCTTAGCCACTGGAGCGATGTCCCTCAGTGGAGCTGACTTCTAAAAGTTCTGATTTTGTGCTCCGCTGCTCTATCACTTGCCAGAAGCAGCATCAGAGGCCCCCTCCCCTGCTGTATATTCTCCCGAATATCGCCTCAGATTCACTTCTCTGCACGTCCTACCTTCCAGAAAGTGGTCGCTTTTCTGTTCAGAGAGTTGTTGCTATTCTTTTCTTTGATCTCCTATTGAGTTTGTAGGTGTTCAGAATGGTTTGGTCCCTATCCAGCTGAATTCCTGAGACCAGACGAAATCCAGGTCTCCTACTGCTCCGCCATCTTGCTCCATCCACTCTGTGTATGTTTCTATGTGTTTATGTTCTGTCTCTGTTTATCTACATTATCGATATAGACTCATGGACCCCTATTTTATTCAGTGGGTTGTAATCTATAAATATTCTTACCTGTTTAGATGCTCAGACTATTCTAGCTTTGGCCAGTAGAAACCCCTTTAAGCTGACCAAACTGGCTCCAATGTCTTTTTGACATGTTCCCCATTGTGTGTGTGTGTGTGTGTGTGTGTATCTGCTGGCAACACTTCCTTACTTTCTAGCAAGGCAAGATGTTTGAGGCTCATGTTGCACCTACTCTTCCCCAGACCTGGATTTATAGTTTCCAAAACTAAGCTAATTGAATTAAATGTTAGGGAGTATGGCCCAAGTAGTATTTTCAAAGAAAACTCCTAAATAGTTTGATGCTCAGGTAGCTACGTGAATACTATATTATTTGATAAAAGGGGTTATAAAATGCCTCATAATTATGTTAATGATCAGATCCCCTAGCCCTATTATTAGTTCTTTATTCCTGCAGGACTCTGTTTTACACTTTCAGACCATCAACATGAAACCCAATTACCTTCAGGAAATGTCACCTTACTCCCTGGTCAAAACTGGGACAAAGTGGTTCTCTCTTCTGTGCACCCCTTTTTGCCTGGTTCTAGTCCTGCTTTACCTCATTGTCTTTTATTCCCACCTTCAGGTGCTTATTGTTTCTTGTTCTGTTCCTTCCTCTGACCCATCATTTGACTGCATAAAGAAGGCATAACATATTTCAGGAAAGGAACAAGTTGTTGGATATCAAGGTTTATTCATTCAATAGTCAACAAATATTTGTAGGTTAGTCTGAAACTTGAACTTGCTGGGGGTTATTTTTAAAATATGCATGAAATCAAGTTTCCTCTTCCTGGATGGCCAAGAGCAACAGGATTCAAAACTCACTATGATTTCTCTCTCTCCCTTGGTTTTGGTTTGAGTGCTTAGGTGTTCATTATTGAAGAAATCCTCTAAAATGACTGGCAATTGATTATAATGTCTTGGCTAAAAGGTTAACTGATAGTAAAATTTGAGTATGCACTAAAGAGCACCTGTCCCCTGGCATTCACTTAGCTTTTCTATTTGCTTCCTCTGCAAATACTCCATGAGTAAATTTTTTGTATGTAATTACTGATTAGAGATAAGGGGCAGGTGTGGGAAAGAAGGATGCACAAGACCTGAATGTGGAAGTTGGTAGAAGCGAGGCAGGCATTAAATACTTAAGACAAATAAATGTCAAGTTAAATCCCGGTGTCCAGGGAGAAGGTGGCCCAAGAATAATAACAGATGAAAATGAATCCTCATGGGAGTCACCACTAAAAAGAATTTTTGATAGGAGAAATTAGAAGGCAGAAAGAGCCTCCCTTGGAAGCTTGATAGACATCCTAGATTCATGATGTGAAGCATAAGGAAAACTAGGAGCAGGGTACTGCCCAGATATAAGGCTAGGGGGATCAGATAGAGGAACCTATTGCTTTGTATATCCAAAGGGCCTGAAATATGTTTCCTGGATTTTTTTTTTAAAGTTTTTTATTATGTTCAGTTAGCCAACATACAGTACATCATTGGTTTTTGATGTAGTGTTCAACGATTCATTAGTTGCAAATTTAAAGTAGAGTCACTCTGGTTTCAGGGGGTCCACGCTGAAGGCCTCAAGGGGAGAAAACCCCACAGCAAGATGTGTTCCTAGCTCTGGACTCTGCAAGGACAATGGGTTGCTGTAACTACTTGACCGTATAAAGCCTGAGCAGTCCTTATACATGGAGAATAAAGCTTTGTTTACACAGAAACTTGCACAGCCACAGTTGACAAAAAGCCACACTAGGGAGATTGTCTGTTGGCCAAGGAGTGTGCAGCTCTATTTGATCTTGTTTCTTCTTTAAGCCTTTTCTTCCCAGGAGACAGTAGTAGCGCTTCCTGAGCTGCTATAAGGAAATGTAAGTTCCATTCACACCAGCATTGAGGAGATTGAAGGCTAGGTCCTCTAACCCCCTGTGGATCTTCCACTTTCAATCATTTCCCCGTCATGGAAATACAGGGCACTCTTTCTCACAGTTCTAATGCCTATAACTCCCTGTGATCCTCACTGTACAACTCTGGCTCAGACAAGGCAAGAACAGAAAAACAATTGGCCAAGATGCAAGTGTAGCCAGGAAGTGTGTGAAAGGCAGGAGGGGCATTAGGGCAGGCAAGTGGATGCCTGCTCCAGAGCATCTCTGTTGCTGTGATCTGGGTTAAACTACGAAGCTGGTCAGAAGAGAGAAGGATGCAATAAAAAATAACAGGTGGCTAACTGGAGTCCTTTGCGTTGTGGGACAAGTTCCGCAAAGCTCCTGAATAACGGAGGTCTTTCTACCTGCAGGCAGTCGGAGAGCAGGTAAATGCTTTGCTAATATAGACACAGCTCTAGAGAAACCCTGAGGGCAAATGCAGATGGCGAGGCTGTCATTTAGCAAAGGCAGAGTTTTGAGAAATGAAATGTTGTTCCCATCACAGTTATAGCTCTTCCTTCATTGTAAATTAAATGAGCTCATGGCTTCCCAAAATAAACCATAAATAATTTGTAGATTATCTTTTGATGAATAATAGCAATCCTTAGAAGAGATGAAATACAAAAACGTGCACTTCTTAATAAAGGAGAACAGTGAAATTTTTTGCTGGTTGTTGGATGACAGCCTGTAGAATTGATGTGCTCTTAATTAGTGTATGTTTGGTGTGTCAGGCTCAGAGAGGAAGGTTTATTTTCTGTATTTTGCTGACTTGCACAATTCCCCTTAAGAAAAACAACAACAACAACAAATCAGTTGCTGAAAGCCCCAGCTAACAGCATTGGTTGAGTAATTCACTTTTCTTGTCACTTGTGTGTCCAAATGGCCTGAGCCTGGGGCTGAGTCCCCATGACTGGGCAGCATCTGGGTCCCTGGGTCCCCTCCCACCTCTGTCCTCTGATCCCTTCTCTCCCAGCAGGAGCCCTTTGAAGTTACAGGCTGAGTCTCCTGTCAATGACCTCACCTCAGGTAGATGTACAGGGCTGTCTCATAAAGAGATTTTTAGGATTTGTGGCATTTGCTTTGAGTATCCTCTGAACAAAATGTCATAGGGGACAAATAATCAGGTTTTATAAAAAGGCTTTATAATTATATATTTGTTTTATTTAGAGACCATCCATATTTAATATTATCATTTAAAAATATTTCCTCTTGCTCTGCTCACTCAGATTCAGGTGCCTCTGCTCTTCAGGTGCAGCTCACCCTTTGATAGCTGCTGCCGGCCTCCTAGAAACAGGGTCCAGACTTTCTCCCTAGGGGAGGGATGGTGGATGTCATCAAATGCTCAGGTAGTGAGTTCAGGAGAGGTTCACATCTATCAGAAGCCTTCACTCTGTGTGCTTAGAAGAATAGAAAAAAATAATAGAAAAGAGAGCACCTTTAAGAAAGATGGACGTAGTTGTTGAAAGCATCTTTGTGTTGGCTGTGTTTCACTTTATATGCATAAGTATGTGTACTGGAAGTAGCATTCATTGATCTTTCTGTTGGGGTCAGTCTCTAGCACTATCCTAAAAGAAATACAATTCTAGCCACATATGCAATTTTAAATCTTCTACTAGCCACATTTAAAAAGTTAAAAGAAACAGGTGAAATTAATTTTAAAAATTTATTTAACTTAATGCAATCAAAATATCATTTCAACATGTAATTAGTATAAAAATTATCAGTGAGATATTTTATGTTCCTTTTCTTTATACCACGTCTTTGAAATCTGTGTATATTTTACACTTATTTTTTAATTTTTCTGTTGCAAGTATTTCTCTGTATTGCTAATCCCCTTAACACAATTACTAGTGGCTGAATGCTATTGAATCACAGAAAAGTATTGGAATTTTCTACTTCTATATATTTGGACATGGAAGGTTTTCATTTTGGGCTATTACAAATGACACAGTATTGTATCTGAAAAAGATAGTGAACGAGAGAACTCTTTTGCTCATTTGCCCATCAAAGATTACACAGGTACCCCTGGAGTTTGGAGGTGGGGGAGAGAGAGAGAGATACAGACAGACTGGGAGATAAAGTAAGAGAGTTAGACCCTGATATGGGAAGCTGTGTGCATCTTTCTCATCTGGCATTCCTATGTGCCAAGTCCTGTGCAGGGGTGGGAGATGAAGGAATCTTATTCCTCTTTAAATTTTGAAATCCAAGAGTAAAGGAGATAAATGGCACCCTTGGGGGTCTTTCTGCTCTGGAGGTGCTTGTTCCCATGGAAGTATCCTTGAGCCATGACAATTCATCAGAACAGAGATGGTGGCATGCAGCACCTTGGGCAGATGGGTCTAAGTTTTCTCTGCCTCCAGTGGGGTGTGGGAAACTGTCAGATATTTCCTTGGTCGTAAAAAGTGGTTTGAATGAGATGCTGACAACAGGAAGGACCCAGAAGTGGCCATAGGGTCATGGCTGGGTAATGCACCTGAAGATAGCAGTATGGACAGTACAATTCTGATGATGAGGTGGCTTTCCAGTAGACACCAACATTAGGAGGTGACCGTGAATTTCATACAGGCTATCATAGAACAAATTAAGATAGAGGAGTGGATCACTCCTTCCTTACCAATGTTATACCCTGCAGGATAAGGTGTGGAGAAAATTCTAAAAGAAACTTAAGTTTTGAACCCCAAACAGTTAAGAGATCACTGGATTTGACAAACTTCACTTGGAACTGAGTAATTAAGTATCATGCCACCAGTTGGAAGTGTAAATGGGTAAAACTGGAAATTTAATCTGGTTATAGAAAGATAAAGACATCTTTGTTTTGCAAAATAAAAGGGGAGAGGGTGAAATGCTCAATCTTTAAAATATGTATTACTTCTGTACTTCCTGCCATGGCTATATTTTTCAGAGGTAAAACAAAAATAAATGACTTCGATTGTTCAGGCACTGCAGAATTGTATATGAGTCCCAGAGGTGATTATTTTCTTTGAGAAACATAGATAGTAACCAAACACAACTTATTTCAGCTGTCTGTATCTGACATGTCATTTCAACTCTATCAAAAGTTTGTTTTTCTTGAAAAATAGTTTCATTTATCTCTTTTGGTAGCAAAACAAATTAAGAAGTCTTTCAAGAGGAACAGGATGTGGAAGCTCACTGAGGCAAAGTAAGCTGGACATGAGGTTCAGAGAACTATTAATAGGAGAGTCATCTTCACTGAAAGTTAACATAATTGAGGTGCCCTGAATGTGTCTTGTGTAAGTGACAAGAAATTGGTAGTAAATATGAATGTGGCTTAACTCCGTTTCTATTATTTGTTGATGATTTACTTAGGTTATTCAAGTATTGGATGGCTGTTTGGGGGGGGGGGGGGCAGGTTAATAGCCACAGCACCACAGTTGAGCATACATTCAAGTTCAGTGCAGTACAAAATGTCAGAACAAGTGAAAGATGCAACTTTTTCCCCTGTAGTTTGCCCTCTGTGGAAGACAATGTGGACAAATTATGTGTCACGGAGTTTTAGAGGAAGGAGCTAACATCAGAATATCCAGTCTAGTGACTTTCAACCTTTCAGACCCAAGAATGCTTACAACAAATCATTTGTAACACACCTGTCCTACCCTAAAATAAGATTCATAGACAAATAATTTATATATAATTTATATAATTTATTTATGTCCTAACTAGAAGAGAAAATGAGAGTAATTGGTGATGATACATATTTCAATACTAAATTCACAGGCATGGTGATGGAAGACATGCTGAAGTAGCCAGGAACTTGTACTACTTACAGTAAGTTAGATTCAAAAGAAGATCAGGAGCCATTCTATACAATGCAAGTGTAGAAGCACAGGTAGATATTGGGATAGAAACTAGTAGGGCCATTATATATTAAAACTACGCAAAAAGGGGTGCTTGGGTGGCTCAGTCAGTTAAGTGTCTGCCTTCAGCTCAGGTCATGATTTCGGGGTCCTGGGATTGAGCCCTGCATCCGGCTCCCTGCTCATCGGGGAGTGCTTCTCCCTTTGCCTCTGTCCCTCCCCTCTGCTTGTGCATGCTCTCTCTCATTCTCTCTCTCAAATAAATAAATAAAATCTTTAAAAAAAAACTATGCAAAAATATTCTGTTTTTATATGTGAAACAGGTTCTAGCTAGTTAATTATAATAAAGCCTGCCACGTACCTCAATGTCAGAGGGACATTAGAAAGTCGTGCAGGATGCAGGACAACTCCTGATTGTTGCTGACTATGTTAAGCCTTGTAGAACATCCAGCATCCCTGTCCACACTTGCTAAATGCCAGTAGCACTGTCCAATCCTGTGACAACCAGAATTTCTCCCATGCATAGCCCAAATATCTACGAGTAATGCTGCTCCTGAGGAGAACCAAAGATCTAGTCTAATCCTCTTGTTTTATAGACAAGTAAATTGAGGACCAAATGACTGGTCCAAGGTCTCTCAGCTGGGTAGAAGCAGAACAAGGAATAATTCCTCTGATTCCTGCCCAGAGCCTTATCAACTTGGGCTACATTCCTTCCTAGTACTCCCAAAACATTTTGGGAAATGGAAGGTCAAATTAAAATTCTTCCAGTTTTTGGAAGAGGGGACCAGAGCATGCATTCTGATGTTTTCATGTAACTTAGGATTACTGGAGGAGGCTTGATGAAGCTAATGGAGTTGATAGAGGAACTGCCCTGGCATCCCTCCCTCTCATAAGCGCCTCTTGGAGTTGTCACTTCCTCGGGTCCATTTCTCACCATATCTGCCTTGGGCAAGGCTCTGCTTTTAGGCAATGCTTTCCTCCCCACAGGAATAAGCAACCCGACACTGTACCAGTCATAGCCTCTGCAATATTAACAACATGAATAATAGTTTTCTACTGCCCTATGGTAGTTTCATGTGTATTATATTTTTGTGTGAAGTACAACTCTCAGTAAAAAACTACTGCTGTATATCTACCTACTATGTGTCAGGCTCTGATCTAGGCCCTTTTGCAGCTTAATTTATTTTCTTCATAACATTTAAGGTAGGTATTATTAGTCCCAATTTTCAAATGAGAAAACATGCTTAGGTTAAGGATGGAAGGACAGAAGAAAGAACATTCCAGGTAGTTAACAGAGTCTCCAAAAAATCCTGAAGTCATATAGTAGGGGCTAGTTTAACTAAGGTCCAAAGAATTTGTAGAAGAAGAATTGGAGTTGTTGTTCTCTCTCCCTCATTGTGTCATTCCTTCTGAATCAGTTTTATAACCTCATTTCTTCCATTCTGTTGACATCAGATTTTCTGAAAGAGGGTCTCCACACCATAAGTGCAAGTTTGAATCTCTTGCAGTGTGTCTCTACACCACATTCTTTGACTTCCCTTTGGTTCTCAGCTTAGAGGGTTCTGAAGCTCTTGACACAAGACCCCTTTCTCTTAAGTCTTTCATCTCTCCAATGTCTATTCTTTGTTTCTCCTGTTTTCTTCCAGCTTCTAAATTTACGTGTTCTTATCACCGTGGGCAAAGAATCATTTCCTACAACCACAGATGCCCTTCTGTGCTTCTAGACCATTGTAATTTGTTTGAATGGAATTAATTAGTTGATTCACATTAAGATTTGGTTCCATAAAAGATTTGAGGCACCTTGTGCGATGTCTCTCCTGAGCCATGATTCTAATTTCCAAACACTTCCAGGGAATCCTCATCGAGTGATGATATTGACACCTAAAACTGGGTATGGTCAAAGTGGAATTTACTTTTCTTCTGTAAATAAGCTCTTTTTGATTTTTTTTAAAAGATTGTATTTATTTGACAGAGAGAGACAGCGAGAGAGGGAACACAAGTAGGGGGAGTGGGAGAGGGAGAAGCAGGCTTCCCACTGAGCAGGGAGCCTGATGTGGGGCTCGATCCCAGGACCCTGGGATCATGACCTGAGCTGAAGGCAGACGCTTAATGACTGAGCCACACAAGTGCCCCTACTTTTTGATTTTTCTTCTTCAGAATACCATCATTATTCCCTCCAGCATCCTGTTAATAAATGCTTCATTTATTATCTCTTCATGTTTATTAGGTCATGGGCTAAGTCCCAATGGTTTTAGCTTTTTGGAATCTCAAATATTTGTCTTCCCTTTTCCATCTCATTGCCACTGGCCTGCCTTACTGTAACCAGTTATAACATTTTTGTTTCTACCTACCTCCAAGCCATCTTGGACTTTGCTTCCAGAATGATTATTATAATGCTCTTTAAACCCACAATGATGGGACGCCTGGGTGGCTCAGTTGGCTAAGCATCTGCCTTTGGCTCATGTCATGATCTCAGGGTCCTGGGATCGAGTCCCGAGTTGGGCTCCTTGCTCAGCGGGGAGTCTGCTTCTCCCTCTGCCTGCCACTCCCCCTGCTTGTGCTCTCTCTCTGACAAATAAATAAATAAAATCTTTTTAAAAAAAGAAACCCACAATGACTCCCACTCCTCCACTGCATATATATTTAATGGAATAATATTTTTATATATTAAATATTTTTTTCTTTCCCTTGATTTCTTCTTTCTCCTCATTCCATCAGTTAACCAGTCCTCTTGCTTATTGTCTCAGGGCAGAGATGAGGGAAAACTAAAAACAGAAATAACCAAGGAGTCTTCCACATTTCCCCCCCCCAAACCCTAAGCCCTAGAATATAGAGAGCTCAGCTTTTTTTTTTTTTTTTTTGTAAAAATCTTTAATGGTTTCCTGGTCAAAAATGTGGAGGAGTCAAGATTGTCCCAGACTAAAGAGCAATTCAATCTGGGCTAGAGGGATGAGATGTATGGTGATGGTGGTAGTAGGAAGAACGTGCTCCACTTTCCAACTAGTGCTACCAGTAGTTGCAAAGACTCAGAGAAGTTTGTGAACTTCTAGAGAGAGGGAACCTGGACTTCTCAGCATCACTGCTGGGGATATGGAGTGGTAGGGGTGGCCATATGTTATATTAGACAGATAAGGCAATCAGTCTTTTGAAGGAACCTCAGGGCCTGGCAAGCTAGGAAGGAATATCTTAGTAATAAACTGGACAGGAGACTCAAGGAGCCAGTAGTCCAGTGCCTTCCCAATGCCTGGGCAAGATGCAAACCCTGAACTCACTCTCTCAGGGAGAGAAAAGGGGAGGAACACTGAAAAAAAAAAAGACTCAAATCTCTGGCCAGTTCAGGAGAGTGGGACTTAAACTAGAAATGAAGCTGAATGATTGAAATCAAGTTATATTGCTTACCTGTGGAAGTCTGTGGGCTAAGATGCACAGTTTCACACAAAATTAGGTATAAAACATTTAAATTGAGTATGAAGCCCTGTAGAATGGTGCTTGAGTCAATGTTTCTAGTTTTACTTGTTTTTTCCTTTTTTTGGTAACTTGCATTTTATTTTGACGAGTTTGTTTACAATTCCTTGGTCATGTTTTCCTGCTTCTGCTGCTTCGTTGGCCCTTCTCTCTGACTAGAAAGCACTCCTCCTGCAACATCCCCTCACCCCAATCCTACCAGCTTTTCAACACCTTCTTAAATGCCATCTGGTTCACAAAAACTTTGTTGTTTCCCTTTGCTTAGCTCAGAGGCATTTTACACATCCTTCTCTGGCCTTTGCTAGACGAGGAACTCCAGACTCCACATTTACACTCAACTCTAGTGTGGGTACAGCAAAGCCCATGGACTTCAGCATTGTTTGTGCTCATCCTCACAAACTACCACTACTTAAACTACCACGACCTGTTCTCATGACCTGTCCATCATTGATAATTCACAGGTAAAAGGTAAGAAAGGATGAGTTTTATGGTGACCATTCTAGATGATCATTTCGTGCAGGACACCCTTGATCAGCTTAGAGGATAGAGGAGGGGAGTAGTTCATCAAATGACCTTGAACAATGATCTGTAACCCAGTTCTGTTAACTTGGGCACAAGAACAATGGAGTTTAAGTGTCATACTCTGAATCTAACATCAGAAGAGTCTCTGTAAAATTTTTTTTTTTTGTAAAAATCTTTAATAAACCTGTTTCACTTAGAATTTTCCTGATCTGTGATCTGAATGTTGGGTAATTGTTAAAGCAGCAACAAGTGTGGCTCCCCAAATCTACCAGGAAAGATTGTTGTCCAAATTGGGGATATTTCTAAGGGCACTCACCATAATCTGCCTCATGTCCTGGAATTACTTGAGTGTGTCTCCTATCATTTGATTATAAACTGTTTGAGGTTAGAGTCTGTTTGCCTATTTTTATATACTTATTAATTGACTTGTAGTTAAGTGGTCAGTAAATGTCTGTTGAATTGATTCTTTCATATCATTTATTAATCCTATTCTTTTCATGAATCATTAATTTTTTTTAACTAATCTCAAAATGAGTTGAGACACCATACATTAAGTGCCTAGAAGAGACCATAGTAACAGAGACTATTTAGGGTTTTCTGAAACAGTCTCATTTTATGTATTCTTCCCCCCCCTTTTCAGTAATAGCACTTCATTAAATGTGAAACCATATGCAAACCATTTTTCTTCATTTGTAAGATTTTCACATAAATTGATTTGTCAGGAAAAGATGGCAGAGGAGTAGGGGACCCTATTCCAACCAGTCCCTGGAATTGAGCTGGATATCTACCAGACCACTCTGAACACTCACGAAATCAGCCTGAGATGTAAGAAGTTAGATCTGGATCTCTACAAACAGAATATTAGAGGCGGTTAGTTTCGAGGTACGAAGCAGGGAGCCATGATTCTGTGGGCAGACATCAGAGGATAAACGGCAGCAGGAGGGAGCCTGGCTATGGGGATCTGACAATGCTGGTGAGCGATAGCCTCCTGCACTGGGGACGGGGCACAGACTCGCAGACCAGTAGTGGCAGGGAAAGGACTTTAGACGGAAACCAGAGTGGCAGGGCCCTGCATTCAAACTGGGAGTGGCTGGCGGTTTTAGAAGCACAAAGGGCAGAAACATGCCCCGACCTGGAGGCGAGGACTGGGAGCACTGTGGAGGGGTGCACAACCCAGGACGCTGCAGTTTATAGCAGCACAGACAGAAACGGAGATAGTGTAGCCTGGAGAACTCACTGAAGAACAGACCGCAATTTCTCTGCTCTGAGGCAGAGGGTTGGAAATGGTCTCTTCTGCTCTGACTCTTGGAAAAGACATGGAAAGCCACCAGGGAAAGCCACCAGAGGAAAAAAGCCCCCCAAAACCGGTTTTCACTGAGCCCATCCCCTGCCACAGGGGCCAGGGCAACTCTGCCCAAACAGGGTTGCCTGAGTAACAGCGCAGCAGGCCCCTCCCCCAGCAGACAGGCTGGGAGAACAATAGGCCAGCAACCCTAAGGTCCCTAGAAAACAGGTGCATCTTGCTTGGGTTGTGGTCAATAATTTGGACTCTATACATTCTCTCACCACCCCTCAACAGAATGACTAGGAGGAGGAACCCCCAAAATAGGAAAGACTCAGAGATTATGATTTATGTCACAGATTTACGAATGGATACAGATATAACCAAGATGTTGGAGATGGAATTCAGGCTAGCAATTGTGAGGACAATAGCTAGAATGGAGAAATTGATTAATGGCAACATAGAGTCTCTAAGGGCAGAAACAAAAGCTGAATTGGCAGAACTTAAAAATGCTATCATTGAGATCCAATCCAATCTAGATAATCTAACAGCTAGGGTAAGTGAGGCAAAAGAACGAATTAGTGACCTGGAAGACCATTTAATAGATAAAGGGAAAAGAGGAGGCCAGGGAAAAACAACTCGGAATCCATGAAAATAGAATCAGAGAAATAAATGACACCATGAAACATTCCAGTGTCAGAATTATTGGAATCCTGGAGGGGGTGGGGGAAGAGAGAGAGGACTGGAAGATATATTTGAGCAAATCGTAGCTGAGAACTTCCCTAATCTGGGGAATGAAACAAACATTTGTGACCTAGAGGCAGAGAGGACCCCCTCCCAAGATCAAGGAAAACAGGCCAACACCCCGGCATGTAAATAGAGAAAAAGCAATAAACTCGCAAATCTCAGAACCAAGGAAACCATCTTAAGAGCAGTTAGGGAGAAGAGATTCCTTACATACAGAGGGAGGAATATCAGAATAACATCAGACCTATCCACAGAGACCTGGCAAGCCAGAAAGGCCTGGCAAGACATGTTCAGGGTACTAAGTGAGAGGAACATGCAGCCAAGAATACTTTATCCGGCAAGGCTTTCATTTAGAATGGATGGAGAGATGCAGAGCTTCCAAGACTGGCAGAAACTGAAAGAATATGTGACCACTAAGCCAGCCCTGCAAGAAATATTAAGGGGGGGGGGGGTTCTATAAAAGGAGAAAGACCCAAGAGTGATATACAACAGAAATTTACAGGGACAATCTATAAAAACAAGGTCTTCACAGGCAACAGGATGACAATAAATTCGTATCTTTCAATAATCACTTTCAACGTGAATGGCCTAAATGCTCCCATAAAACGGCACAGGGTTACAGATTGGATAAAAAGACAGGACCCATCCATAGGCTGTCTACAAGAGACTCATTTTGAACCTAAAGATACATCCAGACTGAAAGTGAAGGGATGGAGTTCCATCTTCCATGCCAACAGACATAAAAAAAAAGCTGGGTAGCAATTCTGATATCAGACAAATTAGATTTTAAACTAAAGACTGTAGTTAGAGACACAGAATGACACTATATCATTCTTAAAAGGTCTATCCAACAAGCAGATCTAACAATTGTAAATATGCCCCCAACATGGGAGCAGCCATCTGTACAAGCCAACTGTTAACCAAAATAGTCATATTGATAACAATACGTTAATTGTAGGAGACCTCAACACTCCACTCTCAGCAGAAAATCAACAAAGAAACAAGAGCTTTAAATGACACACTGGACCAGATGGACCTCATAGATATATACAGAACATTCCACCCTAAAACAACAGAATACTCATTATTCTCAAGTGCACTTTCTCCAGAATAGATGACATACTGGGTCACAAATCAGGTCTCAACTGATACCAAAAGATTGAGATTATTCCTGTATAGTCTCAGACCATAATGCTTTAAAACTGGAGCTCAATCACAAGAAAAAATTTGGCAGAAATTCAAACACTTGGAAGCTATAGACCACTCTGCTCAAGAATGTTTGGGTCAACCAGGAAATCAAAGAAGAACTTAAACAATTCATGGAAACCAATGAGACCAAAAACACATTGGTCCAAAACCTATGGGATACTGCAAAGGCAGTCCTAAGGGGGAAATACAAAGCCATCCAAGCCTCACTTGAAAATAGAAAAATCCTGAATTCACCAACTAATTCTACACCTTAAAGAACTAGAGAAAAAGCAACAAACAGTGCCTAAGCCATGCATTAGAAGAGAAATAATTAAAATTAGAGCAGAGATCAATAATTAGAAACCAGAAACATAGTAGAGCAGATCAAAGAAACCAGAAGCTGGTTCTTTGAAAGAATTAATAAGATCTATAAACCACTGGCCAGACTTATCCAAAAGAAAAGAGAAAGGACCCAAATTAATAAAATTATGAATGAAAGGGGAGAGATAATGACTAACACCAAGGAAACAGAAACAGTTATTAGAAATTATCAACAACTATATGCCAATAAACTGAGCAATGTAGATGAAATGGATGCCTTCCTGGAAGCCCATAAACTGCCAACTCTGAAACAGGAAGAAATTGACAACCTGAATAGGCCAATAACCAGTAACGAGATTGAAGCAGTGATCAAAAACCTCCCAAAAACAAGAGTCCAGGGCCTGATGGATTCCCTGGGGAATTCTACCAAACATTCAAAGAAGAAATAATACCTATTCTCTGAAGTTGTTTCAAAAAACAGAAACAGAAGGAAAGCTTCCAGACTCATTCTATGAGGCCAGCATTACCTTAATCCCCAAACCAGGCAAAGACCCCATCAAAAAGGAGAATTTCAGACTGATATCCCTAATGAATATGGATTCCAAAATCCTCAACAAAATCCTAGCTAATAGGATCCAACAATACATTAAAAGGATCATCCACCGTGACCAAGTGGGATTTATCCCCGGGATGCAAGGGTGGTTCAACATTCACAAATCAATGTGATAGAACACATTAATAAGAGGAGGGGGCTCCTGGGTGGTTCAGTTGGCTAAGCGACTGCCTTTGGCTCAGGTCATGATCCTGGAGTGCCAGGATCGAGTCCCACATTGGGCTCCCTGCTCAGCAGGGAGTCTGCTTCTCCCTCTGACCCTCCCCCCTCTCATGCTCTCTCTATCTCATTCTCTCTTTCAAATAAATAAATAAATAAAATCTTTAAAAAAAAATAAGAGGAGGGAGAAGAACCATATGGTCCTCTCAATTGATGCAGAAAAAGCATTTGACAAAATACAGCTTCCTTTCCTGATTAAAACTCTTCAGAGTATAGGGAGAGAGGGAACATTCCTCAAGTTCATAAAATCCATCTATGAAAAATCCACAGTGAATATCATCCTCAATGGGGAAAAGCTGAGAGCCTTTCCCTTAAGATCAGGAACACATCAAGGATGCCCACTCTCGCCACTATTGTTCAACATAGTACTAGAAATCCTAGCAACAGCAATCAGACAACAAAAAGAAATAAAAGGTATTCAAATTGGGAAAGAAGAAGGCAAACGCTCTCTTTTTGCAGATGACATGATACTTTCTGTGGAAAACCCAAAAGACTCCACCTCCAAGTTACTAGAACTCATACAGCAATTCAGTAATGTGGCAGGATACAAAAATCAATGCACAGAAATCAATTGCTTTCTTATACACTAACAGTGCAAATGTAGAAAGAAATTAGAGAAAATATTCTAATTACAATAGCACCAAAACCATAAACTACTTTGGAATAAACCTAACCAAAAAAGTAAAGGATCTATATTCTAGGAACTACAGAACGCTCAAGAAAGAAATTGAAGAAGACACAAAAAGATGGAAAAATATTCCATGCTCATGGATCGGAAGAATAAACATTGTTAAAATGTCTATGCTACCCAGAGCAATCTATACCTTCAGTGCCATCCCAATCAAAATTCCAATGACTTTTTTCAAAGTGCTGGAACAAACAATCCTAAAATTTGTATGGAATCAGAAAAGACCCCGAATTGCCAAGGAAATGTTGAAAAAGAAAAACAAAGCTGGGGGCATCACACTGCCCGATTTCAAGCTATATTACAATGCAGTGATCACCAAGACAGCCTGGTACTGGCACAAAAACAGACATGTAGACCAATGGAACAGAATAGAGAGCCCAGATACGGACCCTCAAATTTATGGTCAAGTAATCTTCGACAAAGCAGGAAAAAATATGCAATGGAAAAAAGACAGTCACTTCAATAAATGGTGCTGGGAAAATTGGACAGCCACATGCAGAAGAATGAAACTCGACCATTCTCTTACACTACACACAACAATAAACTCAAAATGAATGACAGACCTCAATGTGAGACAGAATCCATCAAAATCCTAGAGGAGAACACAGGCAATAACCTCTTTGACATTGGCCACAGTAACTTCTTTTAAGATACATCTCCAAAAGCTAGTGAAACAAAAGCAAAAATGAACTTTTGGGACTTCATCAAGATAAAATCTTCTGCACAGTAAAGGAAACAGTCAACAAAACAAAGAGGCAACCCACAGAATGGGAGAAGATATTTGCAAATGACACTACAGATAAAGGGCTGGTATCCAAGATCTATAAAGAACTTCTCAAACTCAACACCCAAAAAAACAAATAATCAAGTCAAAAAATGGGCAGGAAGACATGAAAAGACCCTTCTCTGAAGATGACATACAAATGGCTAATAGACACATGAAAAAGTGTTCATCATCATTAGCCATCAGGGAAATTCAAATTAAAACCACACTGAGATACTACCTTATACCAGTTAGAATGGCAAAAATTGATAAGGCAAGAAACAACAAATGTTGGAGAGGTTGTGAAGAAAGGGGAACCCTCTTACACTGTTGGTGGGAATGCAAGTTGGTACAGCCACTTTGGAAAACAGTGTGGACGTGCCTCAAAAAATTAAAAATAGAGCTACCCTATGACCCAGCAATTGCACGCCTGGGTATTTACCACAAAGACACAGATGTAGTGAAAAGAAGGGCTATATGCACCCCAGTGTTCATAGCAGCAATGTCCGCAATAATCACACTGTGGAAAGAGCCGAAATGCCCTTCAACAGATGAATGGATAAAGAAGATGTGGTCCACATATAAATGGAATATTACTCAGCCATCAGAAAGGATGAATACCCAACTTTTACATCAACAGGGATGGGACTGCAGGAGATTATGCTAAGTGAAATAAGTCAAGCAGAGAAAGACAATTATATGGTTTCACTAATTTGTGGAACATAAGGAATAGCATGGAGGACATTAGGAGAAGGAAGGGAAAAATGAAGTGGGAGTTATTGGAGGGGGAGACAACCATGAGAGACTATGGACTGTGAAAAACAAACAGGGTTTTAGAGGGGAGGGGGGAGGGGAGATGGGTTAGCCCGGTGATGGGTATTAAGGAGGGCACGTACTGCACGGAGCATTGGATGTTATATGAAAACAATGAATTGGGGATCACCATATCAAAAACCAATGATGTATTGTATGGTGATTAACATAATAAAATTAAAAAAATAAAAAACATTGTCACATAAATTTTTAATTCAAATTAGTTATGCACTAGATGATGTATCCTAATCCTCATACTGGAAAATACAACATCTGTTCACATTGTAGATGTCCACTACTGTTTGTTGATTCTGAATCAATTGTATTTTCTGTCTTCCTAGAGTTGTGCTTTGCCTATAAAAGCAAGTTGGACAAGGTTCTCCTTTTCTAGATTTGAGTTTATATCACAGATGATGCAAACACATATATGAAGCATAGTTTTTATTAGATTAAAAGTGTTTCTGATCAGTGCTTTCAATTGCAAAGTTTTAGATTGAAAATGACTTGTCTTTTCCTTGCTTACCAGGGTAATGATAGAATTCATTTTGTACCCTTGGGTACTGTTTGGCTCTAAGAGGTAAAATAAACATAAGGGAGTAAATGCCAATCAGCCTGGTGCCAAATAGGCCTATAGGCCTTTGAAGTTCTCATTTTCTAACTGTGCTCAGTTTAGGAAATTTTTGGTTATACCAAGCAGTGATAAAAACCAAAATGTAAAAAACAAAAACCAAAAACCAAAAAAACCCCAAAATGTGACCTTTCAGGCTTGAACAGGTACATGGAAACCAACCTTGTTTTCCCCAAGAATGAACCAAATGCCTTCTTTGCCATTAGATTTCATGTGGTGTTTGAGCCTTTGGGGCTGTTGGGGAATTTCTGAGACATTCAACAGGAAGTACCAGTCAGATCCCCACTAGAATGTGGTTGTGCATGTGTGTATGTATATGTAAATATATGTGACAGTAGGGATGTGTGATTACACCAATGTACAGGTGAATGACTTTACCATTACCTGTAAATTTTATGAGGTCAGAGTCTGGGTCATTTTGTTTGCCCTTCCTTTTCCTGTGCCCTGAAAAGTGTAAGTGATTGAGAAAAAATTACTGATGAAAGAATCATCCATCTATAGATCAGATTCTATGTGGGCCAACAGGTCCCTTAAAACTGTGGATGGATCAGAAACATTCAGAGAGGTTATGAATGTTTTGACATTTAGCAAGTGTGATGGTTAATTTTATGTGTTAACTTGCCTGGGCCACAGGGTACCTAGATATTTGGTTAAACAATATTCTAGTGTTTCTGCAAGGATGTTTTTAGGTGAGATTAACATTGTAATTGGTAAAGTAGATTGTCCTCTATGATGTGTGTAGACCTCATCTAATTAGCTGAAATCCAGATGTGAACAAAAATTGACCTCCTGAATGAGAGGGAATTCTTTGCTTTCCAGGCTTTGGACTTCATTTGTACCATTAATTCTTCTGGGTCTCAAGCCTGCTGGCACATACTGCACATTTGGAATTACCAGTTTCCATAATCACATGGGCCAACATCTTACAATAGATTTGTTTCTACATCTGTATATATAAATCCTATTGTTTTGGTTTCTCTAAAGAATCCTGGCTAATATAGCAACTGTGTAATTGTAGGCAAGTCATCTAGTTTCTCTCTCTTTCCTCTTCTCTAAATATGGAGATAATATTTGCTCTTCAGAGTTAAGATTATATATGATTGCACACATGAATCAGATACCTGTGGTTAAAACGTGATTCTAAACGATTAAAGATAGTAACTCATTTAACCTTAATAAAAAGCCAATGAGATAACTTATACCTATTTTATAGACAAGGAAACTGAGGCACAAAGGAATTCAATAGCTTGCCCAAGTTTACATGGTTAGCAATATTACATGTTCACTGAAACCCACAAACTCTTTCCAAAGCACACCAAAAATGTTACATTTCCTGGTCTACCCTGTAGTCAGGTAGGGGCTATATGACTGATTTCTAGTTGATGAAGTGTGGACAGAGATGATGTATGTTATTTCCAGGCCTGGCTATAAAGCACAGTCACAAACCATCACATTTGCTTTTTCCGTTTCCATGACCACATTGAGGTCATTTGTTGAAGGAGTCAGAGCTGTGAGATTAAAGAAACATGAGTCTCTGACTCATCCCTTAGGGAAGAACTGCATAAAGAGCAGCTCCATGAGAAATAAATTACACTGTACTTTGCATGATGAGCAATAATTTCTCACTGAATCAAACTTCTGAGATTTTAGGGTTTATTTGTTAGCCCAATAGAGCCTCACCTAGACTATCTAATAGTGTGTTCGTTTTGGGGTTTAAATCAAGGTATTCCAGATGTAGACATTATTTCCTTAACTGGTGTGGTGCAGTGCTTTTCAGCTCTAGGCACATGGAAGGCACTTAAAAATATTAATTCTGATTATTATCTTGCCTTTTGAGAAGTCTTCATGATGTATATAAAGTAAAAACATTTGGGTATTTTTCATTAAAGTATAATTAACATATAGTGTCATATTAGTTTCAGGTGTCCAATATGATTGCACAATTCTATACATTAGTCAGGGCTCATCAAGTTAAGCGTACTCTGTAATCCCCTTAACCTGTTTCACCCATCCCCACCCACCTCTCCTGGAGCAACCGCTAATTTGTTCTCTGTATTTAAGTCTGTCTTTTTGTTTCCCTTTTTTTCTTTGTTCATTTGTATCTTAAATCCCACATATGAGTAAAATCATACGGTATTTATCTGTCTCTGTATGACTTATTTCACTTAGCATTATAACCACTAGGTCCATCTATATTGTTGTAAATGGCAAGATTTCATTCCTTTTTATGGCTGAGTAATATTCTGTGTGTGTCTCTGTGTATATGTCCTCTCCTTTATTCATCTATGGATGCACACTTGGGTTGCTTTCATATCTTGGCTATAATAATGCTGCAATAAACATAGGGGTGAATATCTTTTTGAATTAGTGTTTTCATTTTCTTTGGGTAAATACCCAGTAGTGGAATTACTACATCATATAGTAATTCTATTTTTAATTTTTTGAGGAACCTCCATACTGTTTTCCACAGTAACCAGACCAATTTGCATTCCCCCAACACCCCAACAGAGCACAAAGTTTTCCTTTTTTCCATGTCCTCACCAACACTTGTTATTTTTTGTCTTTTTGATACTAGCCATTCTGAAAGGTGTAAGGTTATATCCCATGGTGGTTTTGATTTGCATTTCCCTGATTATTATCGATACTGAGCATCTTTGTTTTAATCAAAGCTAAATGGGTTTTGTTATAGTTAGATTTGTTAATATGCTAATGTGCATTATGAGTTTCCTAGAGAGTGTGAAGTGTTCTTAAACTGACTTGGCCCATAGAACTCTTTCTGTGAACACTTAGGAAATGTATTTTGGAAGCAGCATATGTAGCAAGCACTCTGGAGCTACACTTTCTGGGTTCAGATCCCAATTCCTCCACTAATAGTGCTATGGCCTTGGACAGAACACTTCGCCTTTCTGAACTTCAGTTTCTTCCTAGGTAAAATGAAGATAATAATAACTACTTTACAGGGTTGTTAAGAAATTTTCTTGGTCTGATATTTTAAAAAGGTTTAGAATACTGACTGGCATGTAGTAAATGCTCTGTGTGTATGTGCGCGTGTGTGCGTGTGTGTGTGTTTAGTAAATTAATGAATACATCCTTCTCTTACCTTGTCTACTAGTTTTCTATACTGTAAGCCCCTTGAAATCCAGGAGTGCTTTTTTCAATATGTGGAGCTTTACTACCTTAATACCTAGGAATTACTATTAAGCATATACCTGGTGCTTAATAAATGTTGAAGAAATGAATGGAAAAGTGAATCTCATCCCATGATATGAGGTCAGTAACTAAGTTTTTGTTATCTTTATGCAGATCCAAGTTAAAGAATACCCACCTTTTGGCATTGTTATCAATAGATACCTGGTTGAGAAGAATGCAACAAGTAACTTTAGCCCCGATTCTTGTGCTTGAGGTGCACAGGTAAGATAAATGACAATCTCTGTTTTACTTCTTGAGTATGTTACATACCATGTCAGAACTTGGGAGAAGAGATTTTAATTAGTTAAGCAGCAGAGTTAGATTAAGGAATGATAACTAGGCTGTAATTAGTGTTAGTTATTTACCCCAAAACAATATTTTCCCTTGTATGCACCAGTGAGTGCTAATCACAGGTTCACCTTGGTGCATATTGGCCATATGTTTCCAGATCCTTCAACCAAAATTTCTAATTATTGGGAATGGAGATTTGAGCTAAAAAAAATGTAATTGATAGAAGGTAAAAAATGGATTAAAAAAACACTAAGGAACAATACCAAAAAAAATGGGAGGCTGAATTAATAAGTATTTGTACTGCATGGAGAGAGGAGGTAAATATGCTACTTCCTAAGCAGAGGCAAAGAGAGAAGTCAGGAGCACCAGGTGGGTTTTGGAGGACACAAGAATGGCCTTTCCCACAAGTAAGGTATGTGGTAGTGATATTTGGAGGGGTCTCTCACTGGTGATAAGATACATCCAGACAGTGACATCTGAAAGTAAAACTAAAAGATAATCAATTCAAAACCATTTGCTTGGACTTATCTCTTGTTAAGAAAGTGAGTTGAAAAGAAGTTTGTTGTAACACAGTGTTTTCAAACTGGGGTTCCCAGACCCCAGAGACCTTAGGATGTATAGCTTGAGTGCCTAAAAGTTCTATGACAGAATTTTCATATACTATGGGTTGGGTTTTTTTTTTTTTTTTTTGGGTTGTTTTTTTTTGGCAGGGGGTGGGGGGAAGGGAGGGCTTGGGATTTGGTTTTGTTTTTTTTAGAGAGAGAGAGCATGCAAACAGGGCAGGGAGGGGCAGAGGGAGAGCGAGAATCTTGAGCAGGCTCCATCCAGCCCCAGTGTGGAGCCAGACACGGGGCTTGATCTCACAACCCTGAGATCATGACCTGAGCTGAAATCAAGAGTCAGATGCTTAAACAACTGAGCCACCCAGGCACCATAGATACTATGTTTTCACTATAATGACAAACTAACCACCCCTCCAGCTCAACTAACAGATATTTTGAATTATTTGTATGGCCACAATATTAAATGGAAAGAAGACAGAATATGTCCTTCATTTCAGTACCTGGATTTGCTATCAGTCAGAAAAATGGGTAGATTAAAAATGAAAATTAAATATTTATATTAAGTGAGAGCCAAATGATGCCATGGTGTGCTTAAGTAAGAATTTGAGTAGATAAATGTGGTGGAAGAATTGAGTTGTCATATAGCACGTGGCAATGTAACTCAATAACATTAAAAAATATTAACCAATTATATAAAAAATCTCATTTGAGTATAGTTAACAAACATTAGTTTCACGTGTACAACATAGTGATTTGACAAATTTATACATTATGCTGTGCTCACCACAACTGTAGCTACCATTTGTCACCATACAGCACTATTACAATATCATTGACTATATTCCTTATTCTGTGCCTTTTATTCCTGTGACTTATTTATTCCATAACTGCTAGCCTGTATCTCCTACTTCCCTTCACCCATTTTGCCCATCCCCCCAGCTCTTCCCCTCTGGCAACCAGCAGTTTGTTTTCTGTATTTCTAGGTTTGATTATTTTTATTAATTTTTTTTATTCCACATATGAGTGAAATTATATGGTATTTGTCTTTCTCATTTGACTTATTTCACTTAACATAATACCCTCTAGGTCCATCCATATTGTTGCAAATGACACGCTTTCACCCCTTTTTATGGCTGTGTAATATCCTGTGTGTGTGTGTGTGTGTGTGTGTATGCCACATCTTTTTAATCTGCTCTTTAAGATGGACACTTAGGTTGCTCATGTGCTACTGCAAATTATGATGCAATAAACATAGGGTGCATATATCTTTTCAAATTAATGTTTTCATTTTCTTAGGTAAATACCCAGTAATGGAATTATTGGATTGTATGCTATTTCTATATTTAATTTTTTGAGGCACCTCCATACTGTTTTCCATGGTGGCTGTATCTGTTTACATTCCCACCAACAGTGCATGAGGTTTACTTTGTCTCTGTATTTCCACCAACACTTGTATTTCTTTGACTTTTTCATTTTAGCCATTCTGACAGGTGTAAGTTGATATCTTATTGTGGTTTTGATTTGCATTTCCTTGATGATGAATGATGTTGAGCATCTTTTCAGGCTGGCCATGTGTATGTCTTCTTTGGGAAAATGTCTGTTTAGGTTCTTTGCCCATTTTAATGGGATTATTATTTTGGGGGGTTCTTTATATATTTTGGATGTTAACCCCTTATTGGTTATAACATTTGTAAATATCTTCTCCCATTCAGTAGGTTGTCTTTTAATTTTCTTGGCAGTTTCCTTTCCAGTGAAAAAGTTTTTGTTTTGGTGTAGTCCCAATAGTTTATTTTTGCTTATATTTCCATTGCTAAAGGAGACATATCTAGAAAAATGTCTCTACAGCTGCTAAGAGATTACTGCATATGTTTTCTTCTAGGAATTTTATGGTTTCAGGTCTCTCATTTAGGTCTTTAATCCATTTTGGGTTTTTGTGTATGGTATAAAAAAGTGGTTCAGTTTCATTATTTTGTATGTGTAGCTGTCCAGTCTTTGCAGTATCATTTATTGAAGAGACTGTCTTTTCCCCATTGTATATTCTTATCTTCTTTGTCATAGACTGATTGACCATATAAATATGACTTAATTTCTGGGGTCTCTATTCTATTCTGTTGATCTATGTGTCAGTTTTTGTGCCAGTACCATACTGCTTTGATTACTACAGCTTTATAGTATGTCTTGAAATCTGGAATCATGATACTTCCAGGTTTGTTCTTCTTTCTCAAGATAGCTGTGGTTATTCAGGGTCTTTTGGTCTCATACAAATTTTCTAGTGTTGTGAAAAATGCTGCTGTTACTTTGATAAGGATTGCATTGAATCTGGGGACGCCTGGGTGGCTCAGATGGTTAAGCAGCTGCCTTTGGCTCAGGTCAGATCCTAAGGTCCTGGGATCAAGTCCCACATCAGGCTCCTTGCTCAGCAGGGAGCCTGTTTCTCCCTCTGCCTGCCACTCCCCCTGCTTGTGCACGCTCATGCTCTCTCTCTGATTAAAATAAATAAATAAATAAAAGGATTGCACTGAATCTGAAGTTGGCTCTGGGTAGTATAGACATTTGAACAACCTAAGTTAACAATTTAACTGGGATGTTAAATTTAACAACTTAACAATCCAATTAATTCTTTCAATCCAAGATCATTTATTTATGCCATCTTCAATTTCTTCATCAATGTTTTATAGTTTTAAGAGTACAGGTATTTTACCTCCTGGTTAAATTTATTCATAGGTATTCTTTTTAGTGTAGTTGTAAATGGGATTGTTTTCTTAATTTTCCTTTCTGCTACTTTATTATTAGTGTATAGAAATGCTACCAATTCTTTATGTTAATTTTGTATTCTGCAACTTTACTGAATTCATTTATTACTTTTAGTAGTTTTTTTTGGTGGAGTCTTTAGGATTTTCTGTGTATAGTATCATGTCATCTGCAAATAGTGTAAGCTTTACATCTTCCTTAACAATTTGGATGCCTTGTATTTCTTTTTCTTGTCTGATTGCTGTGGCTGTGACTTCCAGTACTATGTTGAATAAGAGTGGTGAGAGTGGGCATCTTTGTTTTCTTCCTGACATTAGAGGAAAAGCTCTGTTTTCCACCATTAAGTATGAAGTTAGCTGTGGGTTTTTCATATATGGCCTTTATTATGTTGAGGTATATTCCCTCTAATCTCACATTGTTGAGAGTCTATCATGAACAGATGTTGAATTTCATCAGATGATTTTTCTGTACCTATTGATATGATAACCTGATTTTTATTCTTTGATTTGTTGATGTGTTGTATCACATTAAGTCTTCTCTGAATATTTGGAGAATTCGTCTGTGAGACCATCTGCTGGCCCCAGACTTTTATTTTTTGGTAGTTTTTTTATATTATTGATTCAATTTTGTTACTAATAATTGGTCTGATCAAATTTCATAATTTTTCCTGATTCAATTTTGTAAGATTGCATGTTTCTAGTTATTTATCTATTTTCTAGGTTGTCCAATTTGTTGGCATATAATTTTTTTGCCTATAATTTTCCACAGTATTGTCATAATTTGTGTTTCTGTGGTGTCAGTTGTTACTTCTCCTCTTTCATTTTTAATTATTTAGGTTGTTTCTTTTTTTTCTTGAAGAGTCTGCTTAAGAGTTTGTCCATTTTGTTTATCTTTTCAAAGAAACACCCGTTGGTTTGATTCATTTCTGTTGGTTTTTTAGCCTCTGTGTCATTTATATCTATTCTGATCTTTATTATTTCCTTCCTTCTACTCACTTTGGGCTTTGTTCTTTTCTTGTTGCTTTAGTTGTAAAGTTGATTGTTTATTTGAGCTTTTTCTTATTTCTTGAGGTAGGCCTCTCTTGCTATATATTTTTCTCTTAGAACTGCTTTTGCTGCATCCCAAAGATTTTGGACCATTGAGTTTTTATTTTCACTCATCTTCATGTATTGTTTTGATTGATTTATTGACTAATTGGTTCCTTAGTATTATGTTGTTTAGTCTCCATGTAGTTGTGTTTTTTTCTAGTTTTTTCCTTGTGATTGATTTCTAGTTTCATTGATTTCTACTGTTATAATCAGAAGAGATGCATTATATGATTTATATCTTTAAAACTTTAGGGGTTTTATCTTTAAAACTGGGTGGCTCAGTTGGTTGAACATCAGACTCTTGGTTTTGGCTCAGGTCATAATCTCAGGGTTGTGAGATTGAGCCTGCATCAGGCTTTGCCCTCAGCAAGGAGTGTGCTTGAGATTCTTTCCCTCTCCCTCTGTTCCTCCCCCCACTTACACACTTTCTCCATCTAAAATAAATAAATCTTTTAAAAAATAAGTAAATCTTCAAAACTTTATTGAGGCTTGTTTTGTGGCCTAACATATGATTTATCCTGGAGAATGTTCCATGTGCACTCGAAAAGTGTATTTTGTTGATTTTGGATGGAATGGTGTGTGTGTGTGTGTGTGTGTGTGTGTATTATGCTCTTGTGGTCCAATGTGCATTCAAAGACATCATTTCCTTGTGGATTTTCTACCTACATAGTCTATCCACTGATGTAAATAGGTTCATAAAGTCCCCTACTATTATTGGATAACTATCAATTTCTCTCTTTATGTCTGTTAATATTTGCTTTATGCATTTAGGTGCTCCAGTATTGGGTGGGTAGATATTTATAATTGTTATATCCTCTTGTTAGATTGATTCCTTTATCATATGTAATGTCCTTCTTTGTCTCTTATTACAGTCTGTTTTAAAGTCTATTTTGTGTGATATAGGTATTGGTGCCCCAGCTTTTTTTCTATTTCTATATCATGCTAAATATTTTCTCATCCCTTTACTTTTAGTCTGTATGTGTCTTTAGGTCTGAAGTGAGTCTTCTGTAGGCAGCATATAGACTGGGGTCCCTTCTTGTTTTTCTTTCCTTTTTTTATCCATTCAGTCACCCTATGTTCTGGAGCAGTTAGGCCATTTACATTTAAAGCAATTATTTTTTTTGGAGAGGGTGGAATGTGCACAGAATAAGGTAATTATTGGTGGGTATGTACTAATTGCCATTTTGTTATTTGTTTTGTGGGTGTTTTTGTGGTTCCTCTCCATTACTCCTCTTGCTCTCTTTGTGACTGATGAGTTTCTATAGTGCTATGTTGGCTTTATTTCTCTTTATTTTGTGTATCTATCATAAGTTTTAGGTCTGTGGTTACGAAGAAGTTTTTCTTTTATTAGAAAATAATTAAATGGTCATTTAAGTTCCAACACATTCTAATATAATTTATAATTTATCATAATATGCTCTTATATTCATTTTTTTTTACTTTCTCCTCCATGTTTTATGTATATATTGTCATATTTTACCTCTTTTTATTCATAGTTTTCTCACATCTAATTATGACCATTCTTTTCCACTTAAAGAAGACCCTTTAATATTTCCTGTATAGCTGGTTTAGTGATCATAAACTCCTTTATATTTTGTTTGTGTAGAAAACCCTTTATTTCTCTTTCAAATCTAAATGATAATCTTGCTGTTTAGAGTATTCTTGGTTGTAGGTTTTTTCCTTTCAGCACTTTGAGTATATCATGTTACTCTCTTTTGGCTTGCAAAGTTTCTGTTGAAAAATCAGCTGATAGCTTCCCTTGTAGGTAACTTCCCTATTTCTGCTTTTACAATTCTCTCTTTATCTTTAACCTTTGATGTTTAATTATTATGTGTTGTGTTGTGGACCTCCTGGGGTTCATCTTGTTTGGGGCTCTCTATGCTTCTTGAACCTGGACGTCTATTTCCTTCCCCAGGTTAGGGAAG
This sequence comes from Mirounga leonina, assembly GCF_011800145.1. Classification (NCBI taxonomy): domain Eukaryota; kingdom Metazoa; phylum Chordata; class Mammalia; order Carnivora; family Phocidae; genus Mirounga; species Mirounga leonina. The sequence goes on along the minus strand of NW_023270316.1, from coordinate 57,254,879 downwards.
TTTTCAGCTATTATTTCTTCAAATAAGTTTTCTGCCTTCTTTTTCTCTTCTTTTTCTGGGACCCATATAATGCATATGTTTATTTGCTTTATGTTGTCCAAGGGACTCTTTTTTTTTTTTTGAGACTTAGTATAATTTTATTTTATATATTATTTTTAAATTTTTCATTATATTCAGTTAGCCAGTATATAGTACATCATAATTTTTTGTTGTAGTGTTCAGTGATTCATTAGTTGTGTATAACACCCAGTGCTCCAAGGGACTCTTAACCTGGCCTCAATTTTTAAAAATTCTTTTCCTTTCTTCTTGTTTTTCTTTATTTTTTTAATGTTCAGCTTGGTTGCTTTCCATCACTGTCTTCCAGATCACTGATGTTCTTCTGCATCTGCTAATCTTCTGTTGATTCCCTCTAGTATATTTTTTAAAATTTCAGTTATTGTATTACACAACTCTGGTTCTTCTTAATATTTTCTGTCGCTTCATTGAAGGTCTCAATATGTTCATCCATTCTTCACTCCAGCCTGATTAGCATCTTTCCAATCATTACTTACATTCTTTATCAGCCATATTTCTTATCTGTTTTTCAGTTCATTTTCTGTAGTTTTTTTCTTATTCTTTCTTTTGGAGCATATTCCTCTGTCTCTACAGTTTGCTTGACTTTCTGTGTTTCTGTGGTTAGGTTGAAAAGCTACTTCTTGTAAACTTGAAGGAATGGTCTCATGTATGGTTGTCCCCTATATAGAGCTATTTGTGTTGGTGACTTTTGCTGGCTGGCTGGAGCTGTGGTTGGTGTGGACTGGGGTCCCTGGGCTCTCCACACAGTGAGTGCCTTGGCAGATGGCTAAAGCTAAAGTGGGCACAAGATGGGATGTCCTGAGGCTCTACCCATAGAAAACATGTAGGAAGGATAGCTGAAGTAGTTTTATCTGGGGTGTCCTGGGGCTCTTTGTGCAGACGGTATCCTGGCAGTGCAGTTATAACTGAGGTGATGTGTGGGGCAGGTGATGTGTAGGACTCTCTACACTGAGGGCAGCCTGGTGGGACAGATGAAGCTGAATTTGTTGCAAGTCTGGGTATTCCAGGGTGCTTAGTGCAAGGGGTGTCCTGGCTGGATGACTGGAGCCAAGGCTTTGGGCAGGAGTATTCTGGGGCACTCTGTGCAGGGGGTGCCCTGTCTGGGTGGCTGGAACTGATGCAAGGACAGGCTTGGGATTCCCTGGGTGCTTCATGCAGTGGGCACTTAGGTAAAGCAGCTGGATCAGCCAGGAGGTTCTGCAGTGTTCTGCACTGGGGGTGCCCTAGCAAGCCATCTGGAGCTGAAGTAGTGTGGGTCTGGAGTATTCACAGCTGTTTTGCACCTGTGTCACATTGGCATGAAGGCTGGAGCTGTGGTGAGCACTGATCAGGAGTGTTCTGGTGTGTATTGCCTTATGGCTGCCTTGGTGGGATTGCCAGGGATGGTGTGGTCTAGGGGTCTGGGGCTCACTGAGGAGGCAGGCTGGTTAGGATGTTCAGACTGTGCACTGTTTGTGCTTTCAAGGTGGGTAATGGAGTGTAGACTGTGTCCATCAACCCCTCCCACCCAGAGTGTTTCAGAAGCACCTCTCCCTGACACACACATACACACTGTTTGGCAGAGGTCTAAGACTGGCTTTTTTTTATATGCTAGTTGTTCTTTTAAACCATGGCTTTTCTTTTGTGCCCCAGGGTGACCAGGGCTGGTGTGGGCTATGGGACCTGGGGCTCATTGAGGTAGTAGGTTGGCTAGTGTGTGTGAACTCTGCTCCTGTTCAATTTATTAAGGTGAGGGGTTAGTGTAAATTGTATCTACCAGCCCCTCTCACTTGGAGAGCATTCCAACAGATCCCCTCTCCATTTGGCAGACTTCTAGGGCTGACCCTTTTTTATGCTAGTTAAATCACAGCTTTTTTTCTGTGCCCCAGCATGACCAGGGCTGGAGTAGGCTAATGAACCTGGGGCTCACTGAGGTGGCAAGCTGGTTAAGGCATCCTGACCCTACTCTGGTCTTTGCTTTCAAGGTGGAAGGGTAGCATAAACCATGTTGTGCTCCAGTCCCGCTGACCCAGAGAGAATTCACTCAGCTCCGTCACTACTTGGCAGAGTTTTAAGCCTGCGTCTTTTATATGCTAGTTTGCTCTTTTAAACCATGGCTTTTTTTTTTTTTTCCTATGCCTAAGGACAGGGGAATCTGTTCCTAGTCCCTCAGTACTATCCCTTTACCCACTGCAGGCTGGAGGTTCCCTTTGTTACCTTGTCTCTGTTTCTCTTCTTTTTTACTGTTATATCTTTTGTTGTACAGAAGCTGTTCAATCAGCCCAAAGTTCCTCAAGAGGAATTGCTCTGTACATAGGTGTGTGTTCCATACATTTGGTGTGTTCCATGAAGGAAGGAAGTTTGGAGTCTTCATTCATCACCATCTTGGACTGGAAGTCTCCTAACAAATTCTTTCTGTCCATACTGTTTACAGAAGAGATGCTAGCAGAGTTCTATCCTACTTGGACTTTATTTTACATCCTAATTACAGATAGAACATGTAGGAGGTGGAAAACCTTTACACATATTTGGGGGACTCAAGAGTAGATGGTATCTGAGCATTGCTCCCACGGTTAGAGTCTAATAGAGGTGGCAAAACCCACATAGATTTTGACTGTTGAGTATAGCTGGAAAATGGAGTTGTTGACAGTACAATGGGGTTTCCCGAGCTTCAGCCAGGCATAGATATGGAGGAAGGTGCTGGAAGACTGACAGAACAAAATGACAGAAACAAGAGCACTCTTCCTAGGGACCCACATGTGCTACCAATGGACTTGTCCACAAACACGAGTGTAGACAGAGGATTTGAATATCAGATAGTTACCTTCCCTGTCCCACAAAATCCCTGTCTTTTTGTCATATGCTTTGGTACCATCTAAGAACCACAGAACTTAGGTGCAATCATGGGGAGAAGCAAGGCAAACCATAAATTAACTCTGAGATTTTCTATTGTCCTGGAAGATGATAGCTAAAAAGAGAAATTAAACTGAGTCATGGAAATAATGAAGAAAATGATTTTTAGGTACGTCTGAGTTTATAGACAAAGGTATATGCCTCTGTAGCATTAATTATAGGCATCCCAACTTGAATGAACGTGGACAGGACCAGATCAATCCCTCTTCTTGTTATAAGCAGATTTATTTTAAGCAATCAAGATTATCTGTTACATTAAATAATGTTAATAGGAACTTTATCAGTTTTGTAGTTTTGTTTTATATTTAATTTATTTTGGTTTTATGTTGTTTAAGAGCTATAAGAATTATACCCAATTTTAGGGGCACCTGGGTGGCTCAGTTGGTTAAGCATCTACCTTCAGCTCAGGTCATGATCTCAGGGTCCTGGGATCAAGTCTCATGCTGGGATCTCTGCTCAGCAGGGCACCTGCTTCTTCCTCTCTCTCTCTGCCTGCTGCTGCTCCCCCTGCTTTCTCTCTCTCTCTGTCAAATAAATAAATCTCAGGAAACAAACTGAGGGTTTCAGAAGGGAGGGGGTGGAGGGATAGGGTAACAGGGTGATGGGTATTAAGGAGGGCACGTACTATGATGAGCACTGGGTGCTATATGCAACTAATGATTCATTGAACACTACATCAAAAACTGATAAACTATACAGTGGCTAACTTAAATAATAAAAAAAGAATTATACCCAATTTTATGTTTTTGCATGTTGAGTATAATAATACTACTAATTCACATCAACATTTTAGTCCACTAGAATATTTTTTATTTGAAAGGGGCCCAGAATTTTTAAATTTGAGAAACACTGTTGTGAACAAAGATGGTAAAATTCAAGGAATCTAAGAACATGGAATTAAGAAGATTTTAACATTGTTTTTCCAGTTGACCAGAAACTGACCACTATTAACTCTGCAAAAACAATTTCGGTTAATTATAGAAGCTATCTTAAGATGGAGAAGGTCATCCATTTATTCTGGATCAGCCTTTAGTAAGTTCACATTGAGCACTTACTAGGCATCTGAACTTGTGCTAGGAATACAGAGATAAATAAAATATGGTTCCTGCATTCAAATAGGATCTTCAACTATAGGGAAATAGGTATATATAATTAAGTGAATAAGATAATACTGCAGTTGGGGTTTGAACAATACTGCAATGAGAACACAGCCAGTTATTCTTCTTTAGTGGAAATGTGGTATGTTGCAAAAATGGATACAAATTTATCTCCTCCCTGTGTCCATGTCCTTGTAATTCATGCAGAACTACAGTTTATTTTTCTACCCCTTCAATTTGGGTGGCTCTGTGACTTGAATCAGTAGAGACAGTTTATCAATTCTGAGCTTAGGCGACAGGAGCCATTTGCACTTCCACTTTCATTTTTGGAATCTTGCTGTCACCATGGGAACAAGCCTGGGATAGCATTTTGGAACATGAGAGACCATATGGAACAGAGGCAAGCTCTCCCAGCTAAGGATCCACTAGACTAGCCTGCCAAGAGCTAAGCACAGACATACAAGGTAACACCTAACCTGGACATCCAAGGGAGTGGTTTCTATAGAAAGAAAAGAGTAGGAAGACAGGGAGTTTCAGACAGAGGAGGAAGCATAAACAAAGATATGGGAGTCTTGTGTTCATGGTGTTCTGGGAATAATCAACACTGTAGTGGGAGTCATGAAGAGTTCAAAAAATACAAAAGGCTGAGGACAAGATGGTGAAGGTATGGGAAGAGAAGCCTTTATAAGAGGTAGTAATAATAAAACATTGTCAAAAAATATCAGAAAAGTATACGAGAGAGGTTTGTGAAAGGGTAACTTTGCAGGGGTATGCTCAACAGTGATCAATGAGGTCAGGTAAGGTGAGAACAGGAAAACATTGATTTGATTTGGCAGTGTGAGAAAGACATTGGTGAATTCTGAAGAGTGGTTTTTTTTTTTTTTTTTTTTTTTTTTTTTGTGGAACTGCTAAGCCCTCTCTTGTCAGCAGGAAAATTGTCTTACAGAAAACAAAAAATAGTTAAAACAGCTCTAGCTTATTATCACATCAGCAAGCTCAGATAAGCATCTCCAGTGTGTGTGAATCCTTGGGTTTACATGCAGGGTAATCTCACACTCTATCCCAGCTAAATGCAGTTTGTGTTTTCTTTCCTGCTGATTATGCAGGTGTACATTTTTTCCTTCTTCATAATGAGAATGTATTGGCTGTGAACTTTGGAAGACGGAGTTTGTTTCTTATTTCTTGATACTCCTATTAAGTATCTCTCAACAACTTCAAATACCTGAGATCATTGCAATCTCTGGGCTATACCATTGGAGCTTTTGGAACACATCTATGGGAATAACTTTCAGTATGTGGAATTAGAATTTCTAATTCTAATTACAATTTTCTGCAGAATTAGGATAATAGAAAAAATTTTAAAATAAGACTGGGGAAAAATATTTGAGAACAGGACAGTATAGATATGGAAATCTGTCTTCTACATTGTATTATTTCTAAAAAAACAAAAAATTGATCCTGTTGTTTCCCCCAACCACTGACTCCTTATAGCTATAAAATGAAGTCCAGCATCTCCTCCTTTCTCTCTTGATGCATTCAATTCCATCCCCAACATTTACCATTTCAGTTGTTTCTGGGCCCCCAAGTGCTAGGAGAAGATGACCTTCCTGTTCCTACCATTGGCATCTTTGTGGCAAGCCATACCTTAGCACCTCATTTTACTGGCTTCTGGAATTTTGACCAAGGGCAGATCACAAACTATTTGGCACCCAGGACTGCACAAAGACTTGTCTGAGCCTGGATGTTTTTGGACATACATTACACCAACTCCCCATCACTCTTCCTGTCATTGAAATACTAAAAGCACTGGTATGAATTATATGTGGGCACGTGTGTCAGACCCCACCTCCTTGGGGGCAGTATTGAAAAAACCTGAACACCTTCCCCAAACTCTAAAGCATCATTATCTCATTTTAGCTCCTGACCATCAAACTCTTCTCTTTAGCCCTACTTGCTCACTGGCTCCTGGGGTGGCATACCTTGTTCCATGGAGGGAAGGAGTTCAACCTACTTTGTCCATGTATGTCCTCCCAGGCAAAAAATAAATACAAATAAAAAAAATATCTCTGGGACATCCTCTTTCACTCCTCACTATTTTCCCCTTACAACTTCCTTTTTAAATTTTTACTATTTTTACTCTTCTCTGCCTATATCTTCCTCAGACTTGCCCTCAGATTTGATACCTCCCCTTTTGGAATGTGTCTTGCTATTTCAACAGATCTTTTTTGCACACATACCCCATTTCTCCTCTGCTGGGAAATATGACTGAATAAGTCATGGCCCATTCTCAGGAAACTCCCAAAGCACTAAGTTTTTAAATTTACCAGAGCAGAGACCACCAGACTAGAACTTCTCAGTGTTAGGTAACGTGCCTTGACAGCCCCAAAGTCTGGCACTGTGCTTGCCAGCTAGTAGAAGCTTCAAATCTTTATTTATTAACCATTTCTTAAACTCTGTGTGCCTGTGAAATGGCTTTAATAATATATCAGCCTGATGGTGTGGTTTGAGGGAATTACATTAATATATATAAGGTCCTGGCTGGACTTCCAGGGAGGATGGCAGGGTAGGAAGATCCTTGTTCCATGGATACAACTGGATGTCACCCACATCAGTGTAAATAACCTAGAGACTGGCCGAACAGACTCTTCATAGCTAAATGGAGAGAAGATGGTCACATTGAAGAAGGTAGGAACAGCAGAGACACAGTTGGGAGCTAAACAGACAGAAAGACTTCAGGAGGGAGAGATGCCACAGACATGGAGATGGGGAGAGAAACACTCTCACACCAAGCATCCCAGGCATGGGGAACCCACACGTGAAGACGAATCTCTCTAACATTTGGCTTTGAAAACCAGAGGGCCCTAATTTCATGAGTACTTAAAACCAGTGGGGCTTAACATCTGGAACTTTAAAAATTGGTGGATTGGCTTTGGGAGATCTGGAGGGCAATAGGAGATGGAGTTCAAGCCCTTAAGGAGCCAGCACAACAAACAGCCCCTCGGAGATACAGCATAGAAGCAGCAGTTTGAAAAATGCCAGTGGTGTACAAGAAGGAGATTTATTTACTAATCTGGAAAAGCAGGGTTCTTTAGGAGACTTCTCCAGGAACAAAGGAGCTAGAGGGTGCCATTCCCTACCCCACCCCTAGCCTAGGCACATAGACACCTACACGAATGAGCATGGTGCCAACCTTCTCCACCCAGACTGCTAACAATGTGTCCTACCTCCTGCATTCTCCTGCAAACTTGATCTGTCCAGCCAGGCCTTGGATCCAGGTCTTGTCCCACAGCAGACTCCTCCCTGCATTCTTCTGCAGATCTGCCCCTCCAGCACTATGGCAACAGTTTTCTAAAGTGGATTCAGGTCCCCTCCCAAAAGAGACCTGTGTAAACCTTGCTACCATTGTGTGCACCACCCCTGTATTCTCCTGTAGAACTACCATCTCCTATATGCCCTTGTTAGAGCCTATCTAAAGCAGAGCCACAAACCTGGCAGTGTGCAAACAGCCTTGACAGGGATAGCATCACTCCAAAGTGACTCCCGCCCTGGGGAGAGGGGAACATAACCACATACAACAGTCCAACTGCAGCCCCAGCAGTGGAGTGGGGCAGATATCTAGTCTGACTGCAGGCCCCACCAAGAAAGCTTCTCAGGAAACAACACAGGGAAAACATCCTTTAGGTCAGTGCTACTACATGTCTGGCAAGTCTCCGGTCTGACTCAACTCAAGTCCCAGGTGGCCTCACTCTGGCCCACTAATACCATAGGGACCAAACCCTGCCCATTACAGGCAAAGGGAGCCATTGCAGATGACTGGACTGAAGTCAAAAGTGGCTCAGCCAGAATAGTAGGGCACATAAAACACACATAGCAGACCCTCCTTAAGCAGCAGGTTCTGGTGAAGAGCAGACATTGCAATATAGGGCATTATAGGATCTCTTCTTCATAAGGCCACTACTTTTAAGAGCAGGAGCTATAGCTGACTTTCCTAACACATAAAGACAGACACAGAGAGACAAAATGAGACAGAAAATATGTTCCAAATGAAAGAATAGGACAAAATAACAGCAAGAGAGCTAAATGGATATAAGTAATAAGCCTGATAGAGAATTTAAAGTAATAATCATAAAGATAATCACTGGATTTGAATGGAGGACCTCAAGAGACCCTAAATGAAGAGTTAGAAAACATAAATAGGAACCAAGCAGAGATTAAAAACTCAATAACTGAAATTAAAAATACACTAAATGGAATAAATAGTAGACTAGAGGAAGCAGAAGAATGGATTAGCAACCTGGAGAACAGAGTAATAGAAAACAAGCTGAAGAGGAGAGAGGAAAAAACAGTGAAAATACTTAGAAAACGTAGTGATATCATCAAGTATAATAACATTCATATTATAGGGATTCCAGAAGAAGAGAGAAAACAGGGAGCAGAAAATTTATTTGAACAAATAAAAGCTGAAAATTTCTTGACTCTGGAGAAGGAAATAGAAATTAAAATCCAGAGCCAGGAGGCAGAGAGATCCCACAATAAAATCAACCCAAGGAGGCCCATACCAAGACACACAGTAATTAAAATGGAAAAAGTAGTGATAGAGAATTTTAAAGGCAGCAACAAAAAAGAAAACAGTTACATAGAAGGGAAGCCCCATACGGCTATCAGCTGATTTTTCAGCAGAAACTTAGTATGTCAGAAGAGAGTGGCATGATATATTCAAAGCACTGAAAGGGAAAAATCTGCAGCCAAGAATACTCTATCCAACAAGGCTATCATTCTGACTGGAAGGAGAGAGAAAGAGTTTCCCAGACAAATAAGTTAAAGGAATTCATAACCACTAAACCTGCTCTACATGAAATGTTAAAGGGGAGTTTTTGAGTACAAAGGAAAGATCATAAGTAGGAGTATAGAAAGTAGGAAGCAGAAAGCAGTTAAAATTCAGTATATTTATAAAAATCAGTCCAAGGATTCACAAAATAAAAGGATGTAAATTATGACACCACATACCTAAAATGTGTGTATGGGGAGAGGAGTAAAAAACGGGTTCAAGCTTAAGTGACCATCAACTTAATAGACTGCTATATGCATAAGATGTTACAATATAAACTTAATAGCCACAAATCAGAAACCAGTACTAGATATTGAAAAAATAGAGAGTAAAGAATCTGAATATATTACCAAATAAAGCCAGCAAACCATGAAAGATGAGGACAACAGAAAAAAGGAACAGAAAACTACAAAACCAACCATAAAACAAGTAACAAACTGACAGGAAGTACATACCTATCAATAATTACTTTGATTGTAAATGGACTAAACACTCCAATTAAAAAACATAGGGTGACGGATAAAAAAGCAAGACCCATCTATATGCTGCCTACAAGAGACTTATTTCAGACCTAGATACATGCAGATTGAAAGTGAAGCATTTATAATGCAAATGGAGGTGAAAAAGGAAGTGAAGGTAGCAATACTTCTATCAGGCAAAATAGACTTTAAAATAGACCATAACAAGAGACAAAGAAGGACACTACATAAGCATAAAGGGAACAAACCAACAAGACGGTATAACAATTACAAATATTTATGCACCCAACAGGGGAGCATCCAAATACATAAAGCACCCAATAACAAACATAAGAGATGTAATTGATAGTAATATAATAATAGTAGTGGACATCAACACCCACTTACATCAATGGACAGGAAATAGTGGCTTTGAATGACATATTGCACCAGATGGATCTCACAGATATATTCAGGATATTCCATCCCCAAATAGCACAATATACATTCTTTTCAAGTGTATATGGAACAGTCTCCAGAAGAGATCACAGAATAGGCTACAAAAAAGTGTCAACAAACTAAAAAAGTTGGAAGTCATACCATGCATCATTTCCAACCACAAGGCTATGAAATCAGAAATCGACCATAAGAAAAAATGTGGAGAGAACACAAATACATGGAGGTTAACTAACATGCTACTAAACAATGAATGGGTCAACCATGAAACCAAAGAGCAAATAAAAAAAATACATGAAGACAAATAAAAATGAAAACACAATTATCCCAAATCTTTGGGATGCCACAAAGGCTGTTCTAAGATGGAATTTTATAGCAATATAGGCCTACCTCCAGAAGCAAGAAAAATCTCAAGCAACCTAACCTTATACCTAAAGGAGCTAGAAAAAGAAGAACAAACAAAACCTAAAACCAGTAGAAGGAAGGAAAAAATGAAGATTAGAGCAGAAATCAATGAAATAGAGACTAAAAAACAAGAGAGCAGATCAATGAAACCAGGAGCTGATTGTTTGGAAAGATGAACAACTAGCCAGACTCATAAAAAAAGAGGTCTCAAACAAAGAATGAAAGAGGAGAAATAACAATTGAAACCACAGAAATACAAAAGATTATAAGAGATTATTATAAAAGCTATATGCAAACAAATTGGACAACTTAGAAGAAATGGATAAATTCCTATAAACATTTAGCCTCCCCAAACCGAATCAGGAAGAAATAGAAAATTTGCATAGACTGATGACCAGCAATGAAATTGAATCACTAACCAAAAAATGCCCAAAAAACAAAAGGGCCAACCAGACAATTTCTTTGAAGATGTAATATGTTGCAGAAGTTGAGGTCATTCTGAAGTGACGTTGAAAATTTTCAAAAATTTGAAGATGCTCAAAAATTGAGAACTGACTTTCATCAAAGAAAAATGCTTTAATACAGTTATACTGCAACTATTTTTTCATCAAAGCAAAAAGTAAAGTAATACATTGAGGATGAGTGTTTCCATTTTAGATTTGTATATGTATTTCTAGAGGAATAACTGATAGGAAAAAAAATCCACTTAATGATTTTTCTCTACTTTGCTATTAATATTGCTAATCATGGTAAATAAAATCTAGAGAACTCTCACGTAACCAGAAAATATAGTAATGGTAGCATTAAAAATATAGCAGTCAGGTTTTTGTTATCTTTATTTCCTCAAACCAAACAATTACAATGTTAAAACTGTGTTATTTTGGAAGCTTGTCTTGTTCAGAATCTTAGGCACATTTCAGTAGGGTTGCCCTTTGTACACACAGAAAATGTGTAAATAGCTACATCACAGAAGGAATTACATAGCCAGAATCTTTGTTGCTAATAGAAGTTAGAAAAACTTTGAGAACATTCTTAGCTTCACCAGTCTTGGTAATGCCATACCTTAAAAATGCAAAAATATGGAATATTTTGGCTGAAGTATGACTCTTGATACTTTTAAATATTCAGTTTGTCACAATCACTGACTAATGTTTAAGTGCCTATTACATGCTCCTATTAATGTTCCCACTGACTGCTTCTGAAAAGGAATTCTATATTCTTTATAAAAGTTGGATCTTTAATAAATCATTCAAGTATGAAATAAAATGCCATGATTCTACAGATCCCAGACTTGCATTTAATTTACAGTTTATAGACTTTTCTATGATTTTTCATTATGCAGGTTTTTAGAGGTTTAAATAAATAATGAAGTTATTAGTATTGCATATAATTACACTCATAAGTCTTTTAAAGAATCTATAGTAGAGCTGCATCATATGTAATTCAACAATACCTTCTCAGCCAAGGGGATGATAAAAGATTGAAGAAGTAGGAATAACAGTTTAGGAGGACAAAAGATGTATTCCCTTGGTTGACTTAAGTTCTTTAAAGTGCCAGTGATTTTAAAATACTGCTTCTGCTTTTGGCTGCAAGGACCCCTAGGTTGTGAAAAACATTGTTGAAATTCTTTTTTAAACTCCCCCCACTATCAGGTGTCTTCCAACTTCTTCTCTGGGGAACCAAAGGATTTTCAAGGGATAATTTTGAGCATATGCAATCTTCTCTTTGTTCTAACAGCTAATACCTGGATAACATGTGCATCCACTGTATGGGGGACCATAAGAATAAAAAGAACTCATGTGAAGATCAGGGTGTTCTATCCTCCTTTAACATTTCCTTAGAAAATAACCAAGTCTCTGAATTATAGACATCCTAGCAAACTGTAACAAAAGGTTTATACTCGGCAGCCAAGCAAGCACTTTGTGTAGCAGATTAATTCCTCTCTCCTGCTACTACTTTTAAGCAGGTGATAGTTTTTGCTTTGATTACATAAGCTATTACAATTTTAATGTTCACCAAAATAGTGTTAATTTGTCAAAAGTTAAGATAGACAAGTTGCAGAATATTTGAAGAATATATGCTTAAAGTATTAAAGTTCTTATTTTTAATTGCTGATCTGGAATATCCAAAACCATTAGTGATAATCAGTTGAAGATTCATATAAAAATATCATACATCCCATGAACAATGTACATATAGTTTTACTTCCTATTTGATTCAGATTTAATTTATTGACTACCTACTATGTGGCTAGCACTTTTACAACATTTGGAAAATACTCAGAAAAGAAATGAAATATGTTGTATTGCGAATTTGACAGTGTTTTTTCTTTCTATTATTTCTTTGGCAAAATTAGGCTTACAAGTGATGCAGAGACTGAAGACCAGTGAGAGAGTGGGCAGTGGGCATTCTACCATCATCTCTGTCATTGCTGTACCAGAAAACTCTTGGATATGTATGAAGAGCTCTCTTTACAAAGCATATGGATTGATAGACCTGCAAAAGGAAACCTCTAGTCATAAAGATAAGCTGCTGGCTGAGAGATGGAGGTAAGTGTGGCAGATGGAGAATGATGAAATTAATGTGGAAACTTGGGGCTTTTAGAGGAGGTCTAGAAATTATGAGGGAGGGCTGTATTAATTGTCTATACAGAAGCAGGAAAACAAAAAGAAGCCCCTACTGGATCTCTGTATTGGGCTATAAAAAAGGAAAGAGAAAATCAGGAAAAGGAGCCCCCCAATGTAGGGTGTAAGAGGGCTGTTTCACATTGACTGGAGACTGTGGTTAGAAGTGTGCTTTACTAGGGCTCTGGTTACAATTAAGAATGAAGTTAAGTGTTACTAAAATCCTAAAACTCCTGATGGACAAGCAAAGTAAACAATCCACTTAAGGAGGAATATAAATCATGCACAACATATAAAAAATGTTTAACTTTGTAGAAGCCATTTATGCTTTTAATTAAAATTTTGATTTTTGCTTCCAGGTACAAGGTAGGATTGTATGTTGGGCATGGGCATATAATGTGCTTTGGGCAATGAAATATGAGTGAAATGATGTACATCACTTGCAGAAAAAAGCAGAATAGTAGGAAATGAAGCAAAGAGGTAGTGAGTGGTCACATAACATAGGACTATGGGCCATTGTAAGGCCTTAGCTTTTATTTCTTCTGAAAGAAATGGGAAGCTATTGGAAAGTTTGGGCTAAGGAGTGGCATGATGTAATACATGTGTAACAGCATCACATGTGTTGAGAAGAAATTATAGGGAGCAAGGAAAAATGTAGAGAGGCTGCTGTACTAATTCCAGTAAAAGATGATGGTGGGCTGGACTGAGGTGGTGAGAAATGGCTGGACTCATTGATACTGGAAAATGGACCTACCCCGCAGTTAAATGTTAATGTTTGGGGGCTTGGAACCATCATAGTAAGTGTTTTTTTATTTTTATTGAACTCCTAAGTTCTGCACATTATGCTAGAAAGTGGGGACACAAGGAAATTATCAGAGGGAGAAAAGCTCAGTAGGTGAACTTAATTTCTATTTTGTGATGACACAGTTTCAAAGTAATTATTTTTTTCAGAATAAAATTCATCCAGTACTATGACTACAAAGATTACTGACTCAGAAAAGAAAAATAATTACAATGTGAAATAAGAATATAATTTTTAAGCAAGACATTAGGGTTTCAGTTACTTAGGTGATTATTTGAGTTTCTGTTTATTGTTTTTAAATAATTTTTTGAGTATAGTTGAAACACAATGTTACATTAGTTTCAGATGTACAATGTTGTGTTTTGACAAGTTTATGCTGTGCTCACCGCAGGTATACTTGTGTTTGTCACCTACAACTGTATTACAATATCATTGACTATATTCTTTATGCTGTGCCTTTTATTCCTGTGACTTATTCATTCCATAACTGGAAGCCTGTATCTCCCTCTCCCCTTCACCCATTTTTCACACCTCCCCATCCCCCTCCTCTCTGGCAACCATCAAGTGGTTCTCTGTATCTATAGGTCTGATTCTGCTTTTGTTTATTCCTTTTTTTGGATTCCACATGAATGAAATCATACGGTATTTGTCTTGCTCAGCCTGGTTTATTTCACTTTGCATAATACCCTCTAGGTTCATACATGTTGCAAATGGCAAGTACTCATCCTTTTTTATGGCTGTTATATTCCAGTGTGTGTGTGCATGTGTATACCACATCTTTCTTATCCATTTGTCTATTGACGGACACCCAGGTTACTGCCATATCTTAGCTATTGTAAATAATGCTTTTATATCTTAATTATTGTAAATAATGCTTCCATAAACATAGGAGTGCACATATATTTTCAAATTAGTGTTTTTGTTTTCTTTGGGTAAATACCCAGTAGTGGAACTATTGCATCATATGATATTTCTTTTTTTTTTTTTTAGAATTTTTATTTTATTTTATTTTATTATTTTATTTTATTTTATTATTTTATTATGTTAGTCACCATACAATATATTAGTTTTTGACGTGGTGATCCACGATCCATTGTTTTTGTATAACACCCAGTGCTCCATGCAGTACGTGCCCTCCTTAATACCCATCACTGGGCTAACCAATCCCCCTCCCCACTCCCCTCTAAAACCCTAGTTTATTTCTCAGAGTCCATAGTCTCTCATGGTTCATCTCTCCCTCTGATTTCCCTCCCTTCATTTTTCCCTTCCTTCTCCTAATGTCCTTCATGCTATTCCTTATGTTCCACAAATAAGTGAAACCATATGATAATTGACTTTCTCTGCTTGACTTATTTCACTTAGCATTATCTCCTCCAGTCCCATCCATGTTGATGTAAAAATTGGGTATTCATTCTTTCTGATGGCTGAGTAATATTCCATTTATATATGGACCACATCTTTATCCATTCATCTGTTGAAGGGCACCTCAGCTCTTTCCACAGTTTGGCTATTGTGGACATTGCTGCTATGAACACTGGGGTGCATATGGCCCTTCTTTTCACTACATCTGTGTCTTTGGGGTAAATACCCAGGAGTGCAATTGCTGGGTCATAGGGTAGCTCTATTTTTAATTTTCTGAGGCACGTCCACACTGTTTTCCAAAGTGGCTGTACCAACTTGCATTCCCACCAACAGTGCAAGAGGGTTCCCCTTTCTCCACAACCTCTCCAACATTTGTTGTTTTTTTCCCTGTCCATTTCTGTCATTCTAACTGGTGTAAGGTGGTATCTCAATGTGGTTTTAATTTGAATTTCCCTGATCGCTAATGATGATGAACATTTTTTCGTGTGTCTGTTAGCCATTTGTATGTCTTCTTCTGAGAAGTGTCTTTTTATGTCTTCTGCCCATTTTTTGACTTGATTATTTGTTTTTTTGGGTGTTGAGTTTGAAAAGTTCTTTATAAATCTTGGATACCAGCCCTTTATCTGTAGTGTCATTTGCAAAAATCTTCTCCCATTCTGTGGGTTGCCTCTTTGTTTTGTTGACTGTTAACTTTGCTCTGCAGAAGCTTTTTATCTTGAAGTCCCAAAAGTTCATTTTTGCTTTTGTTTCCCTTGCCTTTGGAGATGTGTCTTGAAAGAAGTTGCTGTGACTGATGTCAAAGAAGTTACTGCCTATGTTCTCTTCTAGGATTTTGATGGATTCCTGTCTCACATGGAGGTCTTTCATCCATTTTGAGTTTATCTTTGTGTATGGTGTTAGAGAATGGTCGAGTTTCATTCTTCTGCATCTGTCCAATTTTTTTTTTCTGTCCAATTTTCCCAGCACCATTTATTGAAGAGACTTTTTTCCATTGCATATTTTTTCCTGCTTTGTCGAAGATTAGTTGACCATAGAGTTGAGGGTCCATATCTGGGCTCTCTATTCTGTTCCATTGGTCTATATGTCTGTTTTTGTGCCAGTACCATGCTGTCTTGGTGATCACAGCTTTGTAATATAGTTTGAAATCGGGCAACGTGATGCCCCCAGCTTTGTTTTACTTTTTCAACATTTCCTTGGTGATTCAGGGTCTTTTCTGATTCCATACAAATTTTAGGATTGTTTATTCCAGCACTTTGAAAAATTTCACTGGAATTTTGATTAGGATGGCACTGAAGGTATAGATTGCTCTGGGTAGCATAGACATTTTAACAATGTTTATTCTTCCAATCCATGAGCATGGAATATTTTTCCATCTTTTTGTGTCTTCTTTGATTTCTTTCATGAGTGTTCTGTAGTTCCTAGAGTATAGATGCCTTACCTCTTTGGTTAGGTTTATTCCGAGGCATCTTATGGGTTTTGGTGCTATTGTAAATGGAATCAATTCTCTAATTTCTCTTTCTACAGTTACATTGTTAGTGTATAAGGAGGCAACTGATTTCTGTGCATTGATTTTGTATCCTGCCACGTTACTGAATTGCTGTATGAGTTCTAGTAATTTGGGGGTGGAGTCTTTTGGGTTTTCCACAGAAAGTATCATGTCATCTGTGAAAAGAGAGAGTTTGACTTCTTTGCCAATTTGAATACCTTTTATTTCTTTTTGTTGTCTGATTGCTGTTGCTAGGACATCTAGTACTATGTTGAACAATAGTGGTGAGAGTGGGCATCCTTGATGTGTTCCTGATCTTAAGGGAAAGGCTCTTAGCTTTTCCCCATTGAGGATGATATTTGCTGTGGGTTTTTCATAGATGGATTTTGAGGAATGTTCCCTCTCTCCCTATACTCTGGAGAGTTTTAATCAGGAAAGGATGCTATATTTTGTCAAATGCCTTTTCTGCATCAATTGAGAGGACAATATGGTTCTTCTCCCTCCTCTTATTAATGTGTTCTATCACAGTGATTGATTTGCGAATGTTGAACCACCCTTGCATCCTGGGGATAAATCCCACTTGGTCATGGTGGATGATCCTTTTAATGTATTGTTGGATCCTATTAGCTAGGATTTTGGAATCCATATTCATCAGGGATATCGGTCTGAAATTCTCCTTTTTGATGGGGTCTTTGCTTGGTTTGGGGATTAAGGTAATGCTGGCCTCATAGAATGAGTTTGGAAGTTTTCCTTCTGTTTCTCTTTTTTGAAACAGCTTCAGTAGAATAGATATTATTTCTTCTTTGAATGTTTGGTAGAATTCCTCAGGGAATCCATCAGGCCCTGGACTCTTGTGTTTTGGGAGGTTTTTGATCACTGCTTCAATCTTGTTACTGGTTATTGGCCTATTCAGGTTGTCAATTTCTTCCTGTTTCAGTCTTAGCAGCTTATAGGTTTCCAGGAAGGCCTCCATTTCATCCAGATTGCTCAGTTTATTGGCATATAGTTGTTGATAATAATTTCTAATAATTGTTTCTATTTCCTTGGTGTCAGTCGTGATCTCTCCCCTTTCATTCATAATTTTATTAATTTCAGTCCTTTCTCTTTTGGGTAAGTCTGGCCAGTGATTTATCAATCTTATTAATTCTTTCAAAGAACCAACTTCTAGTTTTGTTGATCTGATCTACCGTGTTTCTGGTTTCTAATTCATTGATTTCTGCTCTAATTTTAATTATTTCTCTTCTAATCCGGGCCTTAGGCATTGTTTGTTGCTTTTTCTCTAGTTCTTTAAGGTGTAGAGTTAGTTGGTGAATTTGGGATTTTTCTGTTTTTTTGAGTGAGGCTTGGATGGCTATGTATTTCCCCCTTAGGACCACCTTTGCAGTATCCCATAGGTTTTGGACTGATGTGTTTTCATTCTCATTGATTATCATGAATTAAGTTCTTCTTTGATTTCCTGGTTGACCCAAACATTCTTGAGCAGAGTGGTCTTTAGCTTCCAAGTGTTTGAATTTCTGCCAAACTTTTTCTTGTGATTGAGTTCCAGTTTTAGAGCATTGTGGTCTGAGAATATGCAGGGAATAATCTCAATCTTTTGGTATCGGTTGAGACCTGATTTGTGACCCAGTATGTGGTCTATTCTGGAGAAAGTTCCATGTGCGCTCGAGAAGAATGAGTATTCTGTTGTTTTAGGGTGGAATGTTCTGTATATATCCATGAGGTCCATCTGGTCCAGTGTATCAGGTCCAGTGTATCATTCAAAGCTCTTGTTTCCTTGTTGATTTTCTGCTTAGATGATCTGTCCATTGCTGAGAGTGGAGTATTGAGGTCTCCTACAATTAATGTATTGTTATCAATAGGACTCTTTATTTTGGTTAACAGTTGGCTTATGTAGATGGCTGCTCCCATGTTGGGGGCATAGATATTTACAATTGTTAGATCTTCTTGTTGGATAGACCCTTTAAGAATGATAGAGTGTCCTTCTGTGTCTCTAACTACAGTCTTTAGCTTAAAATATAATCTGTCTGATATAAGAGTTGGTACCCCAGCTTTCTTTTGAGGTCCACTGGCATGGAAGATGGAACTCCATCCCTTCACTTTCAGTCTGGATGTATCTTTAGGTTCAAAATGAGTCTCTTGTAGACAGCCTATGGATGGGTCCTGTCTTTTTATCCAATCTGCAACCCTGTGCCATTTTATGGGAGCATTTAGGCCATTCAAAATTGAGAGTGATTTTTGAAAGATATGAATTAATTGTCATCATGTTGCCTGTGAAGATGTTGTTTTTCTAGATCGTCCCTGTAGATTTCTGTTGTATATCACTCTTGGGGTCTTTCTCCTTTTATAGAACCCCCCCTTAATATTTCTTGCAGGGCCGGCTTAGTGGTCACATATTCTTTCAGTTTCTGCTGGTCTTGGAAGCTCTGCATCTCTCCATCCATTCTAAATGACATCCTCGCCGGATAAAGTATTCTTGGCTGCATGTTTTTCTCATTTAGTATCCTGAGTATGTCTTGCCAGGCCTTTCTGGCTTTCCAGATCTCGGTGGATAGGTGTGACGTTATTCTGATGTTCCTCCCTCTGTATGTAAGGAATCTCTTCCCCCTAACTGCCCTTAAGATGGTGTCCTTGGTTCTAAGATTTGCAAGTTTTACTACTACATGCCTGGGTGTAGGCCTGTTTTCCTTGATCTTGGGAGGGGTCCTCTCTGCCTCTAGGATGGGAATGTTTGTTTCATTCCCCAGATTAGGGAAGTTCTCAGCTATGATTTGCTCAAATACATCTTCTAGTCCCCCCTCTCTCTCCAGTCCCTCTGGGATTCCAATGATTCTGACATTGGAACCTTTCATGGTGTCCCTTATTTCTCTGATTCTATTTTCATGGATTCTGAGTTGTTTTTCCCTGGCCTCCTCTTTTCCCTTTTTATCTATTATATTGTCTTCCAGGTCATTTATTCGTTCTTCTGCCTCACTTACCCTAGCTGTTAGATTATCTAGATTGGATTGGATCTCAATGATAGCATTTTTAAGTTCTGCCAGTTCAGCTTTCATTTCTGCCCTTAGAGACTCTATGTTGCCATTAATCAGTTTCTCCATTCTAGCTATTGTCCTCACAATTGCTAGCCTGAATTCCATCTCTGACATCTTGGTTATATCTGCATCTGTTTGTAAATCTGCAGCATAAGTCATAATCTCTGAGTCTTTTCTATTTTGGGGGTTCTTCTCCTAGTCATTCTGTTGATGGGTGGTTGAGGGAATGTATAGAGTCTAAATTATTGGCTAGAACCCAAGCAAGATTCACCTGTTTTCTAGGGACCTTAGGGTAGCTGGCCTCTTGTTTTCCCAGCCTGTCTTCTGGGGGAGGGGCCTGCCGCGCTGTTACTCAGGCAACCCTGTTTGGGAGGAGTTGCCCTGCCACCCTGTGGTGGGGGATGGGCTCAGTGGGAATCAGTTTTGGGGGCTTTTGTTCCCTGGTGGCTTTCCCTGGTGGCTTTCCGTGTCTCTTCTGCAAGTCAGAGCAGAAGAGACTGTTTCCAACCCTCTGCTTCAGAGCAGAGAGACTGCAGTCTGTTCTTCAGTGAGCTCTCCAGGCCACACTGTCTCCGTTTCTGTCCATGCTGCTATAAACTCGGTGTCCTGGGTTGTGCACCCCTCCACAGCGCTCCCAGTCCTGCCTCCAGGTCGGGGCACGTCTCTGCCCTTTGTGATTCTAAAACCACCAGCCGCTCCCATTTTGCATGTGGGAACCTGCTGCTCTGGGTTTCCGCCCTGGGGGCTGCCCTAAAGTCCTTTCCCTGCCACTACCGGTCTTCGAGTCTGTGCCCCATCCCCAGCAAGAGAGGCTGTCGCTCACCGGTGGTGTAGGATCCCCATGGACAGGCTCCCTCCCACTGCCATTTATCCTCTGATATCTGCCCATGGAATCAGGGCTCCCTGCTTTGTACCTCAAAACCAACTGCCTGCGATATTCTGTTTGTAGAGATACAGATCTTTTTACATCTCAGGCTGATTTTGTAGGTGCTCAGAGTGGTCTGGTAGATATCCAGCTCAATTCTGGGGACCAGTTGAAATAGGGTCCCCTACTCCTCTGCCATCTTTCCTTTGTCCCGCATCATATGGTATTTCTAACTTATTGAGGAACCTCCATAAGGTTTTCTACCAAGGCTATATACCACTTCAAATTCCCACCAACAGTGAATGAGGGTTCCCTGTTCTCCACATTCTTAAGAATACTTATTTTTTTCTTTCTTTTTTTTTTTTTTTAATTTTAGCCATTCTAATAGGTGTGAGATGATACCTCACTGTGGTTTTGATTTGAATTTCTCTGATTATTAGTGATTTTAAGCATCTTTTCTTGTGTCTGTTGGCCATCTGTATGTCGTCTTTGGAAAAATGTATGGGTTCTTTTGCAGGATCGTTCTCTGCCCTTTTTTTTTAATCGGATTGGATTTTTGGTGTTGAATTATGTGAAGTTCTTTATATATTTTGGGTATTAATCCCTTATCAAATATATGCAAGTATTGTTCTCATTGGTGAAGGCTGCCTTTTTATTTTGTTGATTTTTTTGTTTGCTGTGCAAAAGTTTTTTTATTTTGATGTAGTCCCAATTGTTTATTTTTGCTCTTGTTTCCCTGACCTTAAGAGACATATCTAGAAAAATGTTGTTCTAGCCAATATAAAAAAATTAATGCCTGTGCTGTCTTCTAGGATTTGTATGGTTTCCAGTCTCACATTTAGGTGTTTAATCCATTCTGAGTTATTTTATACATGGCATTAGAAAGTAGTACAGTTTCATTCTTTTACAATGTAGTGATGCAGTGTTCCCAGCATAATTTTTTGATGAGACTACCTTTTTTCTTTTTAAGATTTTATTTATTTATTTGAGAGAGAGAGAGAAAAAACAAGAGAGAGAGAAAGAACGAATGGGGGGGGCGGCGGTGTAGAGGGAGGAGAAGAATTCCGCTGAGCAGGGAGCCTGATGAGGGACTTGATCTTAGGACTCTGACGCTTAACCAACTGAGCCACCCAGGGCCCAAGACTATCTTTTCCCATGTTATAATCTTGCTTCACTTGTTGTAGATTAACCATATGAACATGGGTTTATTTCTGGGCTCTCTATTTTGTTCTATTATCTATGTGTCTATTTTTGTGCCCATGCCATACTCTTTTGGTTACTACAGCTTTGTAGTATATCTTGAAATGTGGAGGTCTGAGGCCTCCAGCTTTGTCCTTGGGATTGCTTTGTCTATTTTGGGTCTTTTGTAGTTCCATACAAGTTTTAGAATTATTTGTTCTAGTTATGTGAAAAATGTTGTGGGTATTTTAATAAGCATTACATTAAATCTGTAGATGACTTTGGGTAGTATGGACATTTTAACAATATTGATTCTTTCAATCCATGAGCATGGACTTTCTTTCTATTTGTTTATCTTCTTTTATCAAAATTTTATAGGTTTTGGAACACAGGTCTTTTATCTCCTTGGTTAAGTTTATTTTTAGGTATTTTTATTCTTTTTGGTTTAATTGTAAATATAACTGTTTTCTTAATTTATCTGTCTACTACTTCATTAATAGTGTATGGAAACACTACTGGTGTCCATATATTAATTTTATATTCTGCAAATTTATTGAATTTATTTATTACTTCTAGTAGTTTATTGATGGAGTCTTTAGGATTTCCTATTTATAGTGTCATGTCATCTGCAAATAGCTGCAGGTTAACTTCTTCTTTACCAACACAGATTGCTTTTCTTTCTTTTTCTTATCTGGTGCTGTGGCTAGGACTTGTAGTACTATCTTACATAGTGGTGAGAGTGGACATCTTTATCTTGTTCCTGATCTTAGAAGAAAAACACTCAGTTTTTTACCACTGAGTAAGATGTTAGCTGTGGGTTTTTTCACATATGGCCTTTATTATGTTAAGGTATGTTTCCTTTATATCTGCTTTGTTGATAGTTTTTTCATCAACAGATGTTGGATTTTGTTAACTGCTTTTTCTGCATCTATTGAGATGATCACATGATTTTCATCCTTCATTTTGGTGCTGTGTTGTATCACTTTGGTATGCAAATATTTTTTTTTTAAAGATTTTATTTATTTATTTGAGAGAGAGAGAATGAGAGAGAGAGCACATGAGAGGGGGGAGGGTCAGAGGGAGAAGCAGACTCCCTGCCGAGCAGGGAGCCCGATGTGGGACTTGATCCAGGGACTCCAGGATCATGACCTGAGCCGAAGGCAGTCGCTTAACCAACTGAGCCACCCAGGCGCCCGGTATGCAAATATTGAACCATCTTTGTATCTCTGGGATAAATCCCACTTGATCGTGGTAAATATCCTTTTAATGTATTGTTGAATGCAGTTTGGTAATATTGTGTTGAGGATTTTTTCATCTATCTTATTAGGGATATTGGCCCATAATTTTCTTTTTATGTGGTATCTTTGTTGGTTTTTGTATCAGGGTAGTGCTGACCTTGTAGAATGTATTTGGAAGCTCTTCTATTTTTGTGGATTACTTTGAGGAGAATAGGCATTAGCTCTTTAAATGTTTGGCAGAATTAACCTATGAAGCCATCTTGTCCTGGATTTTTGTTTGTTGGAAGGTTTTCTTTTTAAATTTTTTTTTTTATTATGTACTGATTCAATTATATTGGTATACTTGATCTGTTCAGATTTTCTATTTTTTTTCCTGATTCAGTTTTAGAAGACTGTGTATTTCTAGGAATTGATCCATTTCATCTAGGTTGTCCCATTTTTTGGATCCTAATTACTGTATTTCTGTGGGGTCAGTTGTTACTTCTCCTCTCTCATTTCTGATTTATTTATTTAGATCCTTTTTCTTTTTTTCTTGATGAGCCTGGCTAAGAGTTTATCACTTTTGTTTATCTTTTCAAAGAACCAACTCTTGGTTTGATTGTTGTTTTCTACTTTTTTGTCTCTGTCATTTATTTCTGCTCTAAGCTTTATTATTTCCTTCCTTCTACTCATCTTGGGGTCTTGAGATTTGCTTGCTCTTCTTTTTCTAATTAGGTGTAAGATTAGATTGTTTATCTAAGCTTTTTCTTGTGTCTTGAGGTAGGCCTATATTACTGTATATTACCCTCTAAGAGCTGCTTTTGCCTCATCACAAAGATTCTGGACCATTGTATTTTCATTTTGTTCATCTCAGTGTATTTTTAAATTCCTTCTTTGATTTCTCTATTGACCTAATGGTAGCTTAGTATTATGTTATTTAGTCACCAAGTGTTTGTGCTCTTTCTGTTTTTCTTGTGTTTGATTTCAAGTTTTATATCACTGTGCTCAGAATAAATGCAAGGTATAATTTAAATCTTCAAAAATTTACTTAGGCTTGTTTTTTGACCTACCATGTGATTTATTCTGGAGAGTGTTCCATGTGCACTTGAAAAGAATGTGTAATCTGTTGTTTTCAGATGGAATGTTCTACATACATCTGTTATGGCCATTTGGTCCAATGTGTCATTCAAAGACACTGTTTCCTTGTTGATTTTCTACCAGGATGATCCATCTACTGATGTAAGTAGGGTGTTAATGTCCCCTACTATTATTGTATTACCATCAGTTTCTCTCCTTATGTCTGTTAATATTTGCTTTATGTATTTAGGTGCTCCAGTGTTGGGTGGATTTACAATTTTTTATGATCTTTTTGGACTGATTTCTTTATCATTAGGCAATGCCCTTCTTTACTCTTTCAGTTTGTTTTAGTTTATTTTGTCTGATGTAAGTACTTCTATCCCAGCTTTTGTTTCCACTTGCATTTGCATTGTAAATGTCTTTCTTTTTAAAATATTTTATTTAAAATTATTTATCATATAGTATATTATTAGTTTCAGAGGTAGAGTTTAGTGATTCATCAGTTGCATATAACACCCAGTGCTCACTACATCAAGTGCCCTCCTTAATGCCCATCACCTAATTACCCCATCCCCCACCCACCTCCCCTCCAGCAACCCTCAGTTTGTTTCCTGTAGTTAAGAGTCTCCTATGGTTTGTGTCCCTCTTTGATTTCGTCTTATTTTCTTTTTCCTTTCCTTCCCCTATGTTCATTTGTTTTGTTTCTTATAGTCCACGTATGAGTGAAATCATATTATCTTTGTCATTCTCTGATTGACTTATTTCACTTAGCATAATACCCTCTAGTTCCATCCATGTCATTGCAAATGGCAAGATTTCATTCTTTTTGATGGCTGAGTAATATTCCACTGTGTATTTATACCACCTCTTCTTTATCCATTCATCTGTTGATGGACATCTGGGTTCTTTCCATATTTCAGCTATTGTGGACACTATATTTGTATCCTCTGGATAAATATCTAGTTGTGCAATTGTTGGGTCATATGGTAGCTCTATTTTTAACTTTTTGAGGAACCTCCATACTGCTTTCCAGAGTGGCTGTGCCAGTTTGATTTCCTACAAGTGTAAGAGGGTTCCCCTTTCTTTGCATGCTCACCAACAACTTTGTTTCCTGAGTTGTTAATTTTAGCCATTCTGACTGGCTAAAATCACAATCTCATTGTGATTTTGAATTTGTATTTCTCTGATGCTGAGTGATGCAGAGTGTGTCTGTTGGCCATTTGTATGTCTTCTTTGGAGTAATGTCTTTTCATGTCTTCTTCCCGTTCCTTAACTGGATTATTTGTTTTTGGCGTATTGAGTTTGATAAATTCTTTATGGATTTTGGATACTAGCCCTTTATCTGATAAGACATTTGAAAATACCTTATTCCCCTCTGTAGGTTTTTGTTTGTTTGTTTTGGTGACTCTTTACTGTGCAAAAGCTTTTGATCTTGATGAACCAATAGCTCACTTTAAAAAAAAAATTTTTTTTTACAGAGAAAGTGAGCATGAGCAGGGGGTAGAGGGAAGGCAGAGGGAGAAGGAGAAGCAGGCTCCCCACTGAGCAGAGAGCCCAACACAGGCCTCGATTCCAGGACCCTGGGATCATGACCTGAGCCAAAGACAGATGTTTAATGGACTTAGCCACCAAGGTGCCCACCAATAGCTCATTTTTGCTTTTGTTTCCCTTGCCTTTGGAGATGTGTCTAGCAAGAAGTTGCTGTGGACCAGGTCAAAGAAGTTGCTGCTTTTGTTCTATAGGATTTTGATGGATTCCTGTCTCACATTCAGGTCTTTCATCCATTTTGAGTTTCCTTTTGTGTATGGTGTAAGAAAGTGGTTGTTTCATTCTTTTCCATGTGGTGTCCAATTTTCCCAACACCATTTGTTGAAGACACTGTCTTTTCCAATGGATATTCTTTCCTGCTTTGCTGAAAATTAGTTAACCATGGAGTTGGGGGTCCATTTCTGGGTTCTCGGTTCTGTTCCATTAACCTATGTGTCTGTTTTGTGCCAGTACCATACTGCCTTGATGATTACAGCTTTGTGGTTTTTTTTTTTTTTAGATTTTATTTATTTTACAGAGAGAGACACAGTGAGAGAGAGGGAATACAAGCAGGGGGAGTGGGAGAGGGAGAAGCAGGTTTCCCACAGAGCAGGGAGTCTGATGTGGGGCTTGATCCCAGGACCCTGGGATCATGACCTGAGCTGAAGGGAGACGCTTAACGACTGAGCCACCCAGGAACCCCATTGATGAGGACAACTTTTTAATAGAGCTTGAAATCGGGAATCCGGATGCCACCAGCTTTGGTTTTCTTTTTCAACATCCCTTTGACTATTCAGGGTCTTTTCTGGTTCCATACAAATTTTAGGATTGTTTGTTCCATCTCTGTGAAAAATGCTGATGGTATTTTGATAGGGATTGCACGAAATGTGTAGATTGCTTTGGGTAGCATAGACATTTTAACAATATTTGTTCTTCCAATCCATGAGCATGAAATGTTTTTCCATTTCTTTGTGTCTTCCTCAATTTCTTTCATAAGTGTCCTATAGTATTCAGAGTACAGATCCTTTACCTCTTTGGTTAGGTTTATTCCTAGGTACCTTACGGGTTTTGGTGCAATTGTAAATGGGATCAATTCCTTGATTTCTCTTTCTTCTGCTTCATTGTTAGTGTACAGAAATGCAACTGATTTCTGTGCATCGATTTTATATCTTGCCACATTGCTGAATTTCTGTATGAGTTCTAGCAATTTTGGGGTGGATATTTTGGGTTTTCAACATAGAGTATCATGTCATCTGTGAAGAGTGAAAGTTTGACTTCTTCTTTGCCAATTTGGATGCCCTTTATTTCTTTTTGTTGTCTGATTGCTGAGGCTAGGACTTCCAGTACTGTGTTGACCAACAGTGGTGAGAATGGACATCCTGGTCATGTTCCTGACTTGGAGAAAAGCTCTCTTTTTCCCCATTTAGGCTGATATTCCCTGTGGATCTTTCACATGTGGCTTTTATGATGTTGAGGTATATTCCCCCTAACCTTATGTGGTGGAGGGTTTTTATCAAGGAAGGATGCTCTATTTTGTCAAGTGCTTTTTCTGTATCTATTGAGAGAATTATATGGTTTTTATCCTTTCTTTTATTAATGTGGGGTATCACCCTGATTGATTTGTGGATGTTGGTCTACCCTTGCAGCCCAGGAATAAACTCTACTTGTTCATGGTTAATAATCCTTTTAATGTACTGTTGGATCCTATTAGCTAGTATCTTGGTAAGAAGTTTTGCATCCATGTTCATCAGGGATATTGGTCTGTAATTCTCCTTTTTGGTGGGGTCTTTGGTTTTGGGATCAAGGTAATGCTGGTCTCATAGAATGAGTTTGGAAGTTTTCCTTCAATTTCTATTTTTTTGAAACAGCTTCAGAAGAACAGGTATTAATTCTTCTTTAAAAGTTTGGCTGAATTCCGCTGGGAGGCCATCTGGCCCTGGACGCTTGTTTGTTGGGAGATTTTTGATTACTGCTTCAAGTTCTGCTGGTTATGGGTCTGTTCAGGTTTTCTAGTTCTTCCTATTTCAGTTTTGGCAGTTTATGTATTTCTAGGAATGTACCCATTTCTTCCAGATGGCCTAATTTGTTGGCATATAGTTGTTCAGAATATTCTCTTATAGTTGATTTTATTTCTTCAGTGTTGGTTGTGATCTCCCCTCTTTCATTGTGATTTTATTTATTTTGGGTCCTTTCTCCTTTCATTTTGATAAATGTGGCTAGAGATTTATCAATCTTATTCTTTCAAAGAACCAGATCCTACTTTGGTTAATCTGTTCTTTTTCTTTCTACTTCATTGATTGCTGCTCTAATCTTTATTATTTCTCTTCTTCTGCTGGATTTGGGCTTTATTTGCTGTTCTTTCTCTAGCGCTTTTAGGTGTAAGGTTAGGTTGCGTATTTGAGACTTTTCTTGTTTCTTGAGAAAGCCTGTATTGCTATATACTTCCTTCTTAGGACTGCTTTTGCTGCATCCCAAAGGTTCTGACCTGTCATGTTTTCATTTTCATTTGTTTCCATGTATTTTTTAAAAAAATTCTTCTTTAATTTCCTGGTTGACCCATTCATTCTTTAGTAGGAAGCTCTTTAACCTCCATATATTTGTGGTCCATCCAAATTTTCTCTTGTAGTTGACTTCAAGTTTTAAAGCATTGTGGTCTGAAAATATGCCTGGTATGATCTCAATCTTTTGGTACTGATTGAGACCTGATTTGTGACCCAGTATGTGATCTATTCTGGAGAATGTTCCATGTGCACTCGAGAAGAATGTATATTCTGTTGCTTTAGCATGAAATACTCTGAATATGTCTGTTAAGTCTGTCTGGCCCAGTGTGTCATTCCAAGCCCTTATTTCCTTGTTGATGATCTGCTTACATGATCTGTCCCTTGCTGTGGGTGGGATGTTGAAGTCCTCTACTCTTATTGTATTATTATCAATGTGTTTCTTTAATGTTGTTATTAATTAGTTTATGTAATTAGCTGCTCCCAAGTTAGGGGCATAAATATTTACCACTGTTAGATCTTGTTGGATAGACCCCTTTGTTATGATATTGTGTCCTTCATCTCTTAGTACAGTCTTTGGTTTAAAATCTGGTTTGTCTGATATAAGGATGGGTACTCCAGCTTTCTTTTGATGTCCATTAGCATGATAAATGGTTCTCCACCCCCTCACTTTCAATCTGGGGGTGTCTTTGGGTCTGAAATGAGTTTCTTGTAATCAGCATATTGATGGGTCTTATTTTTTATCCAATCTGATACCCTGTTTTTTTTTTTTTTTAAAGATTTGATTTATTTATTTGACAGAGAGAGACACAGCGAGGGAAGGAACATCAAGCAGGGGGAGTGGGAGAGGGAGAAGCAGGCTTCCCGGGGAGCAGAGAGCCCGATATGGGACTTGATCCCAGGACCCTGTGATCATGACCTGAGCTGAAGGCAGATGCTTAATGACTGAGCCACCCAGGCGCCCCTGATACCCTGTGTTTTTATTGGAGCATTTAGTCCATGTACATTCAGAGTAATTATTGAAAGAGAGGAATTCAGTGCCATTTTATTACCTGTAAAGTCACTCTTTCTGTAGAGTATCTCTGTTCCTTTCTGGTCTTTGTTATGTTTGGGCTCTCTCTTCACTCAAATGATCCCTGTTAATATTTCTTTCAGGGCTGGTTTAATGTTTATGAATTCCTTTAGTTTTTGTTTGTCCTGGAACCTCTTTATCTATCCTTCTATTTTGAATGACAGCCTTGCTGAATAAAGTATTACTGGCTTCATATTTTTCCTATTTAGCACATTGAATATATCATGCCAGTCCTTTCTGGCCTGCCAGGTCTCTGTGGACTGGTCTGCTGCCAGCTTTATGTGTCTACCCTTGTAGGTTAAGGACCTCTTGTCCTGAGCTGCTATCAGGATTTTCTCTTTATCTTTGCAATTTGCAAGTTTCAAGGTGTTGACCTTTTAAGATTTTATTTATTTTCTTTGACAGAGAGACAGATAGCAGATAGTGAGAGCAGGAACACAAGCCGGGGTGGGGGGTGGGGGCGGGGGGGAGAGAGAAGCAGGCTTCCCGCCAAGCAGGGAGCCCCATGCGAGGCTAGATCCCGGGACCCTGGGATCATGACCTGAGCCGAAGGCAGATGCTTAACGACTGAGCCACCCAGGCGCCCCCTATTTTTGTTGTTTCTGAGGGGGGTCCTCTGTGACTCTTGGACTTGAATGCCTGTTTCTTTCCCCAGTTTAGGGAAGTTTTCAGCTGTGATTTGTGCAAATAAACCTTCTGCCCCTTTCTCCCACTCTTCATCTTCTGGGACTCCTATTATACTGATATTATTTCACTTTATGGAATTGCTTAGTTCTCTAAGTCTACCTTAGTGTTCTAATTATTTTCTTTCTCCCTTCTTTTCAGCTTCCTTGCTTTCCATCATTTTATCTTATCACTGATTTGCTCTTCTGTTTTGTTCATCCTCATTTTATGGCCTCCACTTGGGGCTGCATCTTGGTAATAGCATTTTTAATTTTGGCCTGACTAGATTTTAGTTCTTTTATCTCTACAGTAAGGGATTCTCTAGTATATTCTATGCTTTTTTCAACTCCAACTGGTATCTTTACAATCATTGTTTTAAATTCTAAAGTTCAGACATCTTACTTATATCTGTATTGATTAAATCCCTGAGTGTGAGTACTAGTAGGTATCTTATTCTTTTTGATGTGGTTGTAAATGGGTTTGTTTTCTTAATTTCTTTGTTACTTCATTATTAGTGTATAGAATCACTATCAAAATCTGGGTATTATTTTTGTATTGTGCACCATTACTGAATTTATTTATTACTTCTGGTAGTTTTTCAGTCAAGTCTTTAGGATTTTTCTATGTATAGAATCATGTCATCTGCAAATAGTGAAAGTTTCACTTCTTCTTTACTAGTATGGATGCCTTTTTTTCTTGTCTGATTGCTGTGCCAGGACTTCCAATACTATGTTGAATACAAGTTGTGAGAGTGGACATCCTTGTCTTATTCCTGATCTTAAAGGAAAAGTTCTCAGTTTTTCACTATTAAGATGTTAGGCGCAGGTTTTTCATAATGGCATTTACTATGTTGATGTATATTCCCTCTAAACCTATTATATTGAGAATTTTTATAATGAATGGATATTGTACTTTGTCAGATGCTTTTTCTGCACCTTTTGAGATTATCGTATGGTTTTTATCCTTGCTCTTGTTAATGTGATGCATCACATTAATCACTTTGTGAATACTGATCCACCCTTGAATCCTTGGAAAAAATCTCACTTGATTGTGGTGAATGACTTAAATTTTTTTTTGATGTAATTTGCTAATATTTTGTTTTGTATTTTTGCATTTATGTTTATCAGAGATATTAGCCTGTAGTTTTCTATTTTGTGGTGTTTTGTCTGGTTTTGTTATCAGGATAATGCTGGCCTCATAGAATGTATTCTGAAAATTTCCTTCCTAATTTTTTGAAATAGTTTGAGGAGAATAGGTATTAATTCCTCTCTAAATGTTTGTAGAATTCAACTGTGAAGCCCTCTGATCCTGGACTTTTGTCTCTGGGAATTTTTTGATTACTGATTCTATTTCATAACTATCAATTGATCTGTTCAAATTTTTTTATATTTCTTCCTGATTTAGTTTTGGAAGATCATGTTTCTAGAAATTGTCCATTTCTTCTAGGTTATTCCAGTTTGTTGGCATATAATTTTTCATAATATTATACTCATTTGTATTTATGTGGTGTCAGCTGTTATTTCACCTCTTTCATTTCTGATTTCAAGTCTTTTTTTCTTGATGTGTCTGCCTAAAGTTTTATCAATTTTGTTTACCTTCTCACAGTACCAGCTTTTGGTTTCCTTAATCTGTTTTAATTATTTCCTTCCTTCTACTGGCTTTAGACTTTTTCTAGCTCATTTAGTTATAAGGATAGATTGTTCATTTGAGCTTTTTCTTTTTTCTTGAGGTGGGCCTAAATTGCTATAATCTTCTCTCTTAGAACTGCTTTCACCACATCCTCAAATTTTGGCCCTTTATGTTTTCATTTGTCTCCATGTATTTTTTATTTCCTCTTTGATTTCTTGGTTGACCCATTCATTCTTTAGTAGCATGTTGTTTATTTAGCCTCCATGTGTTTGTGTTTTTTTCCAGATTTTTTCTTGTGTTTAGTTTCTAGTTTCATACCATTGTGGTTGAAAATGTTTCATGGTATGATTTCAATCTTCTAAATTAAGACCTGTTTTGTGGCCTAACGTGTAATCTGTCCTGGAGAATGTTCCATAAGCACCTTAAAACAATATCCATTCCACTGTTTTTGGATAGAGTGTTCTGAATATATCTGTTAGATCCAACTGGTCCAATGTATCATTCAAAGCACTGTTTCTTTGTTGTTTTTCTGTCTGGATGATCTATCTGTTGATTGAGTGGGGATATATATAAAACTCCTTTATATCTATCCAGGTACTATTATTATATTATTGTCAATTTCTTTCTTTATGTCTGTTAATAGTTGATTTATATATTTAGATGCTCCCATGATGCACAGATATTTGCAATCTTGTTCCTCTTATGATTGTGTAGTGATCTTGTCTCTTGTTATAGTCTTTATTTTAAAGTCTGGTTTTTTTATGTAAATACTGCTCCCCCAGATTTTTTTCTACTTCCATTTGTGTGGTATTTTTTTTTTTTCTCTTTTCACTTTCAATGTATATGTGTTTTTAGGTCTTAAGTGAGTCTCCTGTAGGCAGCATACAGGTAGATAATTTTTTACTTATTCAGTCACCCTATGTCTTTTGATTGGAGCATTTAGTCCATTAACATTCAAAGTAATTACTGATAGGTATTTACTTATTACCTTATTGTTTCTTGTTTTCCGGTTGTTTTTGTAGTTTTTCTCTCTTCCTTTCTACTTCTTTTGCTCTTTTAATTTCTGGTTTGGTGGTTTTCTTTAGTGATATACTTGGATAATTTTCATTTTTTTGTATACCTGCTACAGGTTTTTGATTTGTGGTTACCATTATAAGACCTTATGCAAAGAGCAGTCTATATTATTAAGTTGATGGCCACCTAAATTTGCACCCATTCTAAAAGTCCTTTATTTCTACCTCTCCTCCCATGATTTATGTATATGATGCCATACTTTACATTCTTTTCTTTTGTGAATCTCTTGACTGATGTTTGTAGATATAATCAATTTTATTGCTTTTGTGCTTTAACCTCCATAGAGGTTTCCTAAGTGATTAAACCACTACTTTTATCAAATATTGGCATTCACCTCTGAATTTTTTTCCTTTCATAACATTTTTTTACTTCTGAGTATGTACTTTTCTTTCCAAGGAATTCCCTTTAACCCTTTTCATAAGGCTGCTAAACTTTGTCTGGGAAACTCTTTCCCTCTCTATTCTGAACAATAATCTTGCTGGGCAGAGTATTCTTGGTTCTGTTTTTTTTCCTTCAGGACTTTGAATTTATCATAACACTCCTTTTGACCTACAGAGTTTCAGTAAAAAAAAAAAATCTGCTGGTAGAATTATGAGCCTTCCCTAGTATGTAATAATTTCTTTTCTCTTGCTTCTAATTCTCTTTATCATGACTTTTTGCCACTTTAATCACTATGTGTCTTGGTGTCGACCTCCCTGAGTTTTGTTGGGGCCTCTCTGTATCCTGGATCTGGAATTCTATTTCCTTCCCCAGATTAGGCAAGTTTTCAGCTATTATTTCTTCAAATATATTTTCCACCCCCTTTTCTCTCTCTCCTTCTTCTGACATCCTTATAATGCGAATGTTATTGTGTTTGATGGTGTTGCTGAGTTCCCTTAACCTATTTTTATTTTTAATTATTCTTTGGTCTTTTTGCTGTTTAGCTTCATTACTTTCCCTTACCCTGTCTCCCAGGTCACTGGTCTGTTCTACTATTGATTCCTTCTAGTGTGTTTTTATTTCAGTTATAAAGTTCTTCATTTCTGATTGGTATCTTTTTTATAGTTTTTATCTCTTTGTTGAAGTTCTCACTGAGATCTTCACTCTTAAGTATCTTTTTGACCATTACTTTGAATTCTCCATCAGGCATATTGCTTATCTTAGCTCTTTTGCTATGGCTTTGTCCTATTATATCATTTGGAATATGTTCCAAATATGTTTGCTCTTTGTCTAACTCTGTTTCTATGTGTTAGGAAAGTCAGCTGCATCTCCTGATCTTGAAAGTAGTGGCTTTATGAAGAAGATGTCCTGTGGTGTCCCTACAGTACAAAGTTCTCTGTTCACCAGAACCAGGTTCTTCAGCAGTGTGTCCTAAGTGGACTGCACGTGCCCTACTTGTGTGCCTAAGCCTGAATTGCTTTCAGTATAGTCAGCTGAAATGGCCCACTTTGCCTGTTGTGGGCATGCTGGGTTTGCCTGTTGTGGGCATGCTGGGCAGGGTTGATTCCTGGGCTGTTTGGAGCCTGTTTGAGGCCACCAGAGGCTTGTAGTTGGGCCTTGTCATCAGTAAGACCAGATGCCTGCACTGAACCTCTCTGCTGGGGCTGCAGTCACACCAAACTGTGGAGTTCTCTCCCTACCTGGTCCCTTGAGGGGCTTTCATTGCTGGGCACACTGATAGGCAAGGTACTCTCTCTGTGCTCTCAGCTATAAGGTTTAGCTGCTGGGACTGTGGGTGCACTGTTGTTTGTATGGTTATTTTCCCTATTCTCCAGGGCAGAAGCCACATGCTATTTTCTGTCAAAATTGCTTGCATGGTATGTCAAGGCAGGAGCCACCTTGGCATGATGCCTTCCAAGTGGGGTGGGTTGGATACACAGAGGATCATGGAGGTAGGGTATATTATGCTAGCAAGATAGGTGGTTCCCACAGGTGTCCAGATACCTAGACTTTTGGGGGGTGGGGGTAGGAATGGAGACCTCCAGCTCTTTTGGTCTTAGATTCCTGCACCTCCAATTCATATTCTAAGATTAGTAAATTAATCTCCTTTATATATATATGGGTGCTTTTCAAACTGCTACTTCTGTGCTGTATCTTGGCTGGGTTATTTGTTATGCTGGGTGGAGACTCCATTTCCTATTATATATACCCTAGTTTACCAGAATTAAGCCCCACTGATTGTAAAAACTCACAGAGGTAAGTCTTACCAGTTTTCAAAGCCAGATGGGGACTTATGTGCCTGGTGTGGGGTCTTTTCCTCCTGCTTCTCTATGCTTGTGGTGTCCCTTCTTTCTGTGGCTAGTGTTGCTGGGGGTTTGGTTCCAAACTGTGTTTCTGTCCCTCCTATCCTTTTCTATGTGGCTCCTCTCTATGATTTACTGTGGAGAGGCTGTTCTGCCAGTCTTCAGGTTGTTTTCTGGGTTAGTTGTACTGATAGAGTTGGAATCTGTAGGTGAGCTTAGGATCCTCCTACTCTGCACGTCCCAGAAGTCCTGCAAGTATTTTTAAAAGACTTAAACTCAATGTGAGGATTTGTTGAAATACCTACCTTAACTTTGTGTGTGGTTTACTACCTAGCAACGCATATTAACAAATAGTTTGCAGAAATGCTGTTCCTACCATTTTATAAGCATTTAATCATTACTTTGAAAAATAGAATTTGATAATTGTGCAAGTTGTATAATATGTGATCCCTATGTTCATTAGTTAAATCTTATTGATTATATTGCCTCTGTATGCTTTGCATTTAATCTCCTCCCCACTGAAATTAAGCATACACTATTCAAGGTTTCTGGAGAAAAAATTTTCTAGTATGCGAATTTTAAGTGAAGCATATACTTTTAAATTATGAACTTTTTTTATAAATTAAAAAAATGAATGTTCTGTTTCAGTTATTCTGCATAAGAAATTACTCCTGAGTTTAGAGGCTTAAAACAACAGTTTATTTGCTTTCAATTCTGTAATTGGATCAGAGGATGGCAGGGATTTCTCTTCTCTGCCCTACATGGGTCAGATGGGAAGACTCAAGTGAGGGCTAGCCACAATCACAAGTTGGCACACTGATGCTGGTGATAAGTGAGAGCTCAGCTGAGCTGCTGGCTGAGAGCCTAGATTTTCTTCTCATGGCCTCTCCACATGGCTAGGTTAGGCTTCTCACAGCATGGCAACCTCGGGGGTACTCAAACTACTCACAGGAATATGAAAGCAGAAGGTGCTAGGCTTTCTTAAGGGTTGGGTCTGGAACTGGCAGTGTCATTTCTGCTGTAGTCCATTAATTAAAGTGGGTCACAGGGTCCTAATATATTTAAGAGCAGTGAACCACAAATGGGTATGAATACTGGGGGGACCTATTCATTGAAACCCAGTAAACAATCTACAACAGGCTTATTCTATCAATGGGGATCCATTCTAAAGGAATGATCTTAAATCTGGAAAAGGCTTTGTGAACAAAGATGTTCATAATAGCTCTCAGTAAAAGTATTAGCAACAATGGAAACACTTTTTTTAAACAGACATCTATTAGTAAAAATATTTTTGAAATTAGGATATAATTAGGAGGGTTAGAAAGATGGCAGAGTAGGATCCTGAGCTCACCTTGTCCCATGGACACCCTGATATAACAGCTAACTCTGAAAATGACCCAAAAATTGGCAGAATAGCCCTATAGTTAATGGTAAAGATGAGGTCTCAGTGAAAAGGGTAGGAGGGACAGAAAAGTGATTGGGAACATATCCCTGGTGAGATTAACTACAAACAAGAGGGACACCACAAGCATGGAGATTTGAGAGGATTTGTTCCCACACTAGGCACCACAGACCTGCATGGGGAAGAGGAGTCTCCATAATATTTGGCTTTGAGGAACTTTTAAAATGAGCAAAGCTAGGGTGCCTGGGTGGTTCAGTTGGTTAAGTGGCTGCCTTCAGCCCAGGTCATGATCCTGGGGTCCTGGGATCAAGTCCCACCTCAGGCTCCCTGCTTGGCAGATATCTGCTTCTCCCTCCCATTGCTCTTGCACTCTCTCTCTCCCTCTCAAAATCTTTAAACTTTTGGTACATTAAAAATCAGTGAACGTAACTCTAGGGGAGCTAGAGGGCAATAGGAAACAGAGTCCCCACCCACATTGTCCCCACTGTAGAGTCTGCATAATAACTCAACCCAAGACCGAGTTCAGAAATAGCAGTTTGGATTGACTGGTGAGAAAGATGGTGGAGGAGTAGGGGACCCTATTCCAACCAGTCCCCTGAACTGAGCTGGATATCTACCAGACCACTCTGAACACCCACGAAATCAGCCTGAGATGTAAGAGAGAGATCTGGATCTCTACAAACAGAATATCACAGGCTGTTGGTTTTGAGGTATGAAGCAGGGAGCCATGATTCCACAGGCAGATATATGGAAAGGGGAGGGAGTCCTTGGGAATCCTGCACTGCCTGTGAGCAAAAGCCTCCTGCACTGGGGACTGGGCACAGACTCACAGACCGGTAGTGACAAGGAAGGGACTTTAGGGCAGCCTCCTGGACTGAAATCTGGAGCAGCGGAGCCGCTTGTGCAAACTGGGGGCAGGTGGCAGTTTTAGAAGCACAAAGGGCAGAGACGTGCCCTGACCAGGAGATGAGGACTGGGAGCCCTGCTGAGGGGCACACAACCTAGGATGCTGCAGTTTATAGCAGCACAGACAGAAATGGAGATGGTGTGGTCTGGGGAGTTCACTGAAGAACAGATTGCAATCTCTCTGCTCTGAGGTAGAGGGTTGGAAATGGTCTCTTCAGCTCTTTCAGAAGAGATGATGCAGAAAGCCGCCAGAGAACAAAAGGCCCAAAAAACTGGTTTTCACTGAGCCCATCCCCGCCCCCCACAGGGGGCATGGCAACTCTGCCCAAGCAGGGTTGCCTGAGTAACAGCATGGCAGGCCCCTCCCAGAAGATAGCCTGGGAGAACAAGAGGCCAACAACCCTAAGGTCCCTAGAAAACAGGGGCATCTTGCTTGGGTTGTGGTCAATAATTTGGACTCTGTACATTCTCTCAACCACCCCTCAACAGAATGACTAGGAGGAACCCCCAAAATAGGAAAGATTCAGAGACTGTGACTTCTGCCACAGATTTACAAATGGATACAGATATAACCAAGATTTGGAAATGGACTTCAAGGTAACAGTTATGAAGACCATAGCTAGAATGGAGAAATCGATTAATGGCAACATAGAGTCTCTAAGGGCAGAAATGAAAGCTGAACTGGCAGAACTAAAAATGCTATCAATGAGATCCAATCTAATCTAGATACTCTAACAACTAGGGTAACCAAGGTGGAAGAATGAATTAGTAATCTAGAAGATCAACTGATAGAAAAGAAGGAAAAAGGGGAGGCCTGGGAGAATCAGCTCAAGATCCGTGAAAACAGAATTAGAGAAATAAATGATGGCATGAATTGTTCCAATGTCAGAATTATTGGGATCCCTGAGGAGGTGGAGAGAGGACTAGATGTATTTGAGCAAATCATAGCTGAGAACTTCCCTAATCTGGGGAATGACACAAACATTCGTGTCCTAGAGGCAAAGAGGACCTCTCCCAAGATCAAGGTCAACAGACCAATGCCCCAGCATGTAATAGTAAAACTTGCAAATCTTAGAACCAAAGAAACCATCTTAAGGGCAGTTAGGGGGAAGAGATTCCTTATGTACAGAGGGAGGAACATCAGACCTATCCACAGAGACCTGGCAAGCCAGAAAGGCCTGGCAAGACATATTCAGGGTACTAAATGAGAAGAACATGCAGCCAAGAATACTTTATCCAGCAAGGCTGTCATTTAGAATGGATGGAGAGATGCAGAGCTTCTAAAACCGGGAGAAACTGGAAGAATATGTGACCACTAACCTGGCCCTGCAAGAAATATTAAGGGGGGGGGGTTCTATAAAAGGAGAAAGACCCCAAGAGTGATATACAACAGAAATTTACAGACAAACGAGGACTTCACAGGCAACATGATGACAATTAATTCATCTTTCAATAATCACTCTCAACATGAACACCCTAAATGCTCCCCAAAATGGCATAAGGTTGCAGATTGGATAAAAAGACAGGACCCATCCATAGGCTGTCTACAAGAGACTCATTTTGAACCTAAAGATACATCCAGACTGAAAGTGAAGGGATGGAGTTCCATCTTCCATGCCAGTGGACCTCAAAAGAAAGCTGGGGTAGCAACTCTTAGATTAGATTAGATTTTAAGCTAAAGATTGTAGTTAGAGACACAGAAGGACACTCTATCATTCTTAAAGGGTCTATCCAACAAGAAGATCTAATAATTGTAAATATCTATGCCCCCAACATGGGAGCAGCCATCTACATAAGCCAACTGTTAACCAAAATAAAGAGTCCTATTGATAACAATACATTAATTGTAGGAGACCTCAATACTCCACTCTCAGCAATGGACAGATCATCTAAGCAGAAAATCAACAAGGAAACAAGAGCTTTTGAATGACACACTGGACCAGATGGACCTCATATTCCACCCTAAACAACATTCCACCCTAAAACAACAGAATACTCATTCTTCTCGAGCACACATTCTCCAGAATAGATCACATACTGGGTCACAAATCAGGTCTCAACCTATACCAAAAGATTATTCCCTGCATATTCTCAGATCATAATGCTTTAAAATTGAATTTCTTCCAAAGTTGTTCTTGTGATTGAGTTCCAAACACTTGGAAGCTACAGACCACTCTGCTCAAGAATGTTTGG
Source organism: Mirounga leonina (assembly GCF_011800145.1). Taxonomy (NCBI): domain Eukaryota; kingdom Metazoa; phylum Chordata; class Mammalia; order Carnivora; family Phocidae; genus Mirounga; species Mirounga leonina. The sequence continues at coordinate 57,215,841 of NW_023270316.1, read as the reverse complement.
GTCAACCAGGAAATCAAAGAAGAACTTAAACAATTCATGGAAACCAATGAGAACAAAAACACATCAGTCCAAAACCTATGGGATACTGCAAAGGCAGTCCTAAGGGGGAAATACATAGCCATCCAAGCCCCACTCAAAAAACTAGAAAAATCCCAAATTCACCAACTAACTCTACACCTTAAAGAACTAGAGAAAAAGCAACAAATGATGCCTAAGCCATGCATTAGAAGAGAAATAATTAAGATTAGGGCAGAGATCAATGAATTAGAAACCAGAAACACAGTGGATCAGATCAATGAAACTAGAAGCTGCATATTTGAAAAAATTAATAAGATTGAGAAACCACTAGCCAGACTTATCCAAGAGAAAGGACCAAAATTAATAATAATATCTAATAATTGTTTCTATTTCCTTGGTGTGAGTCATTATCACTCCCCTTTCATACATAATTTTATCAACAATTATATGCTAATAAATTAAGCAACGTGGAAGAAATGGATGCCTTCCTGGAAACCTATAAACTGCCAAGACTGAAACAGGAAGAAATTGACAACCTGAATAGGCCAATAACCAGTAACGAGACTGAAGCAGTGATCAAAAACCTCCCAAGAGTCCAGGACCAGATGGAGTCCCTGGGGAATTCTAACAACCATTCAAAGAAGAAATAATACCTATTTTCCTGATGCTGTTTCAAAAAATAGAAAGAGAAGGAAAGCTTCCAGACTCATTCTATGAGGCCAGCATAACCTTATCCCCAAACCAGGCAAAGACCCCATCAAAAAGGAGAATTTCAGACCGATATCCCTGATGAATATGGATTCCAAAATCCTAGCTAATAGGATCCAACAATACATTAAAAGGATCATCCACCACAACCAAGTGGGATTTATCCCAGGGATGCAAGGGTGGTTCAACATTCGCAAATCAATCACTGTGATAGAACACATTAATAAGAGGAGGGAGAAGAACCATATGGTCCTCTCAATTGATGCAGAAAAGGCATTTGACAAAATATAGCATCCTTTCCTGATTAAAACTCTCCAGAGTATAGGGAGAGAGGGAACATTCCTCAAAATCCATCTATGAAAAACCCACAGCAAATATCATCCTCAATGGGGAAAAGCTAAGAGCCTTTCCCTTAAGATCAGGAACACATCAAGGATGCCCACTCTCACCACTATTGTTCAACATAGTACTAGATGTCCTAGCAACAGCAATCAGACAACAAAAAGAAATAAAAGGTATTCAAATTGGCAAAGAAGTCAAACTCTCTCTTTTCACAGATGACATGATACTTTCTGTGGAAAACCCAAAAGACCCCACCCCCAAATTACTGGAACTCACACAGCAATTCAGTCATGTGGCAGGATACAAAACCAATGCACAGAAATCAGTTGCTTTCTTATACACTAATAGTGCAACTGTAGAAAGAGAAATTAGAGAAATAATTCCATTTACGATAGCACCAAAACCATAAGATACCTCGGAATAAACCTAACCAAAGAGGTAAGGGATCTATACTCTAGGAACTACAGAACATTCATGAAAGAAATTGAAGAAGACACAAAAAGATGGAAAAATATTCCATGCTCATGGAACCGAAGAATAAACATTGTTAAAATGCCTATGCTACCCAGAGCAATCTATACCTTCAATGCCATCCCGATCAAAATTCCAATGACATTTTTCAAAGTGCTGGAACAAACAATCCTAAAATTGGTATGGAATCAGAAAAGACCCCGAATCGCCAAGGAAATGTTGAAAAAGAAAAACAAAGCTGGGGGCATCATGTTGCCTGATTTCAAGCTATATTACAATGCAGTGATCACCAAGACAGCCTGGTACTGGCACAAAAACAGACATATAGACCAATGGAACAGAATAGAGAGCCCAGATATGGACCCTCAACTCTATGGTCAACTAATCTTCGACAAAGCAGGAAAAAATATGCAATGGAAAAAAGTCTCTTCAATAAATGGTGCTGGGAAAATTGGACAGCTATATAAAGAATGAAACTCGACCATTACTCAAAATGGATGAAAGACCTCAATGTGAGGTAGGAGTCCATCAAAATCGTAGAGGAGAGCATAGGCAGTAACCTCTTGGACATCGGTCACAGCAACTTCTTTCAAGATACATCTCCAAAGGCAAGTGAAACAAAAGCGAAAATGAACTTTTGGGACTTCATCAAGATAAAAAGCTTCTGCACAGGAAAGGAAATAGTCAACAAAATAAAGAGGCAACCCACAGAATGGGAGAAGATATTTGCAAATGACACTATAGATAAAGGGCTGATATCCAAGATCTATAAAGAAGTTCTCAAACTCAACACCCAAAAAACAAATAAGTCAAAAAATGGGCAGAAGACATGAACACTTATCAAAAGAAGACATACAAATGGCTAACAGACACATGAAAAAATGTTCATCATCATTAGCCATCAGGGAAATTCAAATCAAAACCACATTGAGATACCACCTTACACCAGTTAGAATGGCAAAAATTAACAAGGCAAGAAACAACAAATGTTGGAGAGGTTGTAGAGAAAGGGGAACCGTCTTATAAGTTGGTACAGCCACTTTGGAAAATAATGTGTGGAGGTTCCTCAAAAAATTAAAAATAGAGCTACCCTATGACCCAGCAATTGCACTCCTGGGTATTTACCCCAAAGACACAGGTGTAGTGAAAAGAAGGGCCATATGCACCCCAATGTTCATAGTAGCAATGTCCACAATAGCCAAACTGTGGATAGCCGAGATGCCCTTTAACAGGTGAATAGATAAAGAAGATGTGGTCCATAAATACAATGGAATATTACTCAGGCTTCAGAAAGGATGAATACCCAACTTTTGCATCAACATGGATGAGACTGGAGGAAATTATGCTAAGTGAAATAAGTCAAGCAGAGAAAGTCAGTCAATTATCATAGGGTTTCACTTATTTGTGGAACATAATGAATAGCATGAAGGACATTAAGAGAAGGAAGGGAAAAATGAAGGGGCGGAAATTCGAGGAGGAGACAAACCATGAGAGACTATAGACTCTGAGAAACAAACTAAGGGTTTTAGAGGGGAGGGGTGTAGGGGGATGCATTAGCCCGGTGATGGTATGAAGGAGGGCATGTATTGCATGGAGCACTGGGTGTTATAGGCTAACAATGAATCATGGAACACTACATCAAAAACTAATGATGTACTGTATGGTGACTAACATAACATAATAAAATTAAATTAAAAAAAAGAAATAGCAGTTTGAAAAACACCTCAGGTATATGTGAATATTTTATAATCTCAGAATGTGCACTGAAGTGGCAGGGATCTTCAGGAGACTACTCCAAGAACAGAAGTAGTGGTGAGCACCACTTCTCCCTTTCCCCAGCCTAGATAGGACACTTAGGTGTAGAGTGTTAGCACTGGTTCCCATATCTGAATAGCACCTCTGGCCCCACCCCTGCAAATCCGCCCCCCCAATCCAGCCCACCCACTTGGCATGCACCCCTCTGAAGTGGCCCTTGCCTTGACACACCATTCAAGAAAGGCACCAGTGCCACTCCAAAGTGACTCCTTCCCTGGACTTGGGGGAGATAATCCCATACACCAGCATGTCCACAGTTCCAGCAGATGAACCTTTTAGCTGGTAGCAGAAAGAGAATGCCCTGATGATCAGTTTGATTGCAGCCCCGGCTGATGGACTAGGGGGCAGGCATTTGGTCTATCAGGTGGCCATGCAAAGAGAAACTCTGCTGTTCAGTGTGCCCACAGCTGTGGCAGAGAGACTAAGTGTAGACAGTTAACCTAACTGCTGACCTTACCTCCCTATGAGTCTGTGGTAGCCTTAGATCCTCCATAGCACAGGGATCAAACCCTGCTCAGTGTGTCCAGGGCAGGCAAAGTGGGTTACTGCAGCTGACAAGGCTGAAGGCAGACACAGCTCAGCAACAACAGTAGGGTGTACACAACTCACAAAGAAGACACCCTGGAGCACCTCATTCTGGCAACAGGGGGCATTGTGCTCCAGGGCACCACAGGATCTCCTTTACACAAGGCCACTACTTTGAAGGCCAGGACATATAGCTGACCTCCCTATTACATAGAGACAAACAGAGAGAAAAAATGAGGAGACAGAGGAATATGTACCAAATGAAAAAAATAGGAAAAAGATTAGGGCAAAAGAGCTAAATGAATCAGAGATATATGATATGCCTGATAAGGTATTTAATGTCCATAAAATGGACTTGAGAAGAGTGGAGGACCTCAGTGAGAACTACAAAAAAAATATATAAAAAAGAACCAATCAGAGATGAAGAACTCAATAATTGAAATAAAAATACACTAGAGGGAATCAATAACAGAAGAGGCAGAACAGGGTAATGATCTAGAAGAAAGGGTAATGGAAAGTAACCAAGCTAAGCAGCAGAAAGACAAAGCATAATAAAAAATAAGAATAAGGAATCTCAGTGATATCATCAAGCATAACAACATTCCAATTATAGGGATCTCAGAAGGAGAAGAAAGAGAAGGGGTAGACAAATTCCTGGGAAATCCAGAAAGCATAGAGAATCCCTAACTAAACTAACCCAAGGATGTCCACACCAAGACATGTAACAATTAAAATGGCAAAAAGTAATGATAAAGAGAAATTTTAAGACAGCAAGAGAAAGAAAAAGAGTTATATACAGGGGAAACTCCATAAGGTGATCACCTGACTTTTTAGCAGCAATTTTGGAAGCCCGAAGGGACTGGTATGATGTATTCAAAGTCCTGAAAGGAAAAACCCTGCAACCAAGAATGCTCTACTCAGCAAGGTTATCATTCAGAATAGGAGAGAGAGTTTCCCAGGCAAACAAAAGCTAGAGGAGTTCATCACCACTAAGGCAGCCTTATAAGAAGTGTTAAAGGGAATTGAGTGGAAAGAAAAGTCTAGGACTAAAAGGTAATTGGGTAAAGGCATGTGATGTGATAAGCACTGGGTATTATATACAACTGATAAATTATTGAACACTACATCTGAAATTAATGATGTACTATGTGGTGGCTAATTGAATTTAAATAAAAAAATTAATTTTGCTGTTCACCTTTCATGCTTTCCATTACCCTGTATTCCAGATTGCTGATATGTTCTTCTGCATCCTCTAATCTACTGTTGGTTCCCTCTATGTATGTTTTATTTCAGTTGTTATATTCTTCAACCCTGATTGGTTATTTTTAATATTTTCTCCAGCTTTATTGAAGGCCTGAGTTCTTCCATTCTTTTCTCCAGCCGAGTGAGTATCTTTATGATCATTACTTTAAATTCTTTATCAGGCATATTGCTTATCTCTGTTTCATTTAGTTATTTTTCGGATTTTTTTTCTTGTTATTTCTTTTGAATCATATTCTCTGTCTCCCCATTTTGCTTGACTTTTGTATTTGTTTTTAATGGATTAGGCAAAAAGACTACTTCTCTTAAACTTGAAGGAATGGTCTTGTGTATGGTGTCCCCTATGCAGACTGTGTGTGCTTTGTGACTTTTGCTGGCTGGCTGGCTGGCTGGAGTTGTGGCTATATATGCTAGTTATTCTTTTAAACCATGGCTTTGAAAAAGAAAGGAAAAAAACAGAACAAGAAAGGAACAAAAATGGAAAAAAAAAAAAAACAGAAACTGTGGCTTGTTTTTTGTGCTCCAGCATCACAGGGTGGCTGGTGTTGGCTTGTGGACCCTGGGTTCACCGAAGTGGCAAACTCATTGTGACCTGGACCCTGCTTCAGTCTGGGATTTTAAGGTGGAAGGGAAGAGAGCTGGGTTTGCTGAAGTTGTAAGCTCACTAAGATAACCAGACTCGCCTGTAATAGTGTCTAGACCCGCTCCAGCCTAGGCTTTTAAGGTGGAGTGGGGATATAAACTGTGTCATTCTCTAGTTCCTCTGACCTGGAGAACTTTCCCATAGCTTCTCTGCCACTTGCCAGAGTTCTAGTGTTGTCTTTTTTATATGCTAGTTGCTCTTTTAAACTGTGGGGGCTTTTTTTTTCCTGTTTTCCACAATTCTTTTATTTATTTTTTTTATTGTTATGTTAATCCCCATACATTACATCATTAGTTTTAGATGTAGTGTTCCATGATTCATTGTTTGTGCATAACACCCAGTGCTCCATGCAGAACGTGCCCTCCTCAATACCCATCACCAGGCTAACCCATCCTCCCACCCCCCTCCCCTCTAGAACCCTCAGTTTGTTTTTCAGAGTCCATCGTCTCTCATGGTTCGTCTACCCCTCCGATTTCCCCCCCTTCATTCTTCCCCTCCTGCTACCTTTTTTTTTTCCTTAACATATATTGCATTATTTGTTTCAGAGGTACAGATCTGAGATTCAACAGTCTTGCACAATTCACAGCGCTTACCAGAGCACATACCTTCCCCAGTGTCTATCACCCAGTCACCCCATCCCTCCCACCCCACCCCCCACTCCAGCACCCCCCACTCCAGCAACCCTCATAAACTGTGGGGGTTTTTCTGTTCCCAAGGACAGAGGAATCTATTCCTAGTTCTTCAGTATTTTCTCTCTCCAATGCCATTTGCAGCATTGGGGATGGGGGTTCGCTTCCTTACTGTGTCTCTGTCTCTCTTGCCATCTGTCTTTGGTTGTTCAGTAGCTACTCAGTCAGCCCTCAGTTCTTCTTGAGGAGGAATTGTTCTAATAGGTATAATTTGGTGTGTTCTGTGGAGGAGGTGAACTCAGAGTTTTCTTATGTTGCCATCTTAAACGAGAAATTCAAAATAGTTTTTACAGCAGGTATGGATAATATCTTGACTAAAAATTTAAAAGACAAATATTTCTGAGGATATAGAAAGACCCAAAAGGGGCTATGACTAGTTTGGTGGGAACAAATTAATTCCTACCCTCTGGTGTTTCCACATTCATTCATTCATCTTTGTAACACTGTGAGGATCACAGAGTTTTGAGTTATAAGACTGAAGTTCAGACCTGGGTTCTAACATTTACAACCACTGGCAAATTACTCAGTCTCTCTGTAGTAGAAGCATATTGGATTATTTGCCTAGCACCTAACCACAAGATTATAATAGAAGCTCCTTATATATTTGATATTATCCAATTTCCTTACCATAGTTCACTAGATCAGTAGATGCTATCCTGGGCCCATGGATTTGTTTTTCTTCTTTCAGATACTTGCAGTAGGTTCAGTCTTTCTCTAGGTGGCTGGACTATAGCATGTATGCTCAGGAGGTGTAGGCAGCCATGTTTCTTGCTGTATGGACGGAGATGTAAAAGGTACACATTTGTTGTGAACTAGGCCCAGAGAGAGTAACATAGATGATGGATAGACTAGAGACTTGCTTATAGTTCATTCCCAATGCCCACCTACATTTCCGCCAAGAGATAAATCTGGATGGTTCTGGAGATGCATTTATTCTCCCATTTGGATAGCATAGCTGAAAGCTGGCTTAGAAGGTTTGAGTTAGCACAACAGTAGAGCATGCCCATATCAGTCACTGAACTCTGAGTTTCTCCCTTTCTAACAAGGCCATTTCTGTGACCTGGATCTTCCAATGTTAGACAGTCACGTAGATAATTCCTGACCACTGGCCCTATGACTTTGTAGAGCATTATGGGAGCAGGCCTCCTCAGTATTGGAACTTCAGCCTTGGTGAATGCAGATCATCTATACCCTACTTAACTAATGGGATGTTAAGATCCAGAGTGATTACTCCCTCTCCGTTACTTCTAAAGTTTCCTTTGGTTATCTTTATTTTATAATTGCATTGTGTAGTACTAGTGATTTGTATTCACATCTCCTTTGCAGGACAATTTCTTTCTTTGAGATAAGGGAATCTATTATTAGTCCTTTTATGGTCAAGTTGGGTTTCTGTTACTAGTAAATCAAAAAGTCACAGCCACATTAACGAAGACCTCTCTAAGCCACAGTGATCTCTTTTAAAGGGCAAACAATACCAAGTGAGACAATAAATATGGAACTATTGGTACACAAAACATATTCTATAAATTTAAGCAGAATATTTCTTGAGGGATCAAGATTATAAAGATAGGCAAATGATGGAAGGATCTTGAAATAAATTACTTTCCCTTATGCAATTTGATTTAGTGATGGGCCAGTTTCAGTATTCTATAAAGATTTGCAAAATTCACTGCACTCTTTAATTCTGTTATATTTGACCTTTTTCTTTCTCTCTCACATTTATCCTACTTATTCTTTTCTATTAATTTTCATTCCTGACTCATTTCTTGTCATCTATTAGTGCATCTTTTTGATATTTGTTCACTTTACTAATCCTCAAATCGCCTTATTTTTCTTTTAACTTTACAGGCTTTGTACGGTTAAAATGCTTTTGGGTCCTAGCAACCTCTCTATACCCTCAACCTGGACTCTGACTAAAACAACACATAACTTTATTATTTCACATAAGATGAAGTCTGCAGGTTGATGAGTCTATAGTTGGTTAAATTAGAATCTAAACAAGATGCCAGGGGTCCACATTTTTCTGCCTTGCCCCTCTCCCCTCTTCAGCCTGTTGGGTTTTGTTCTGAAGCTGCCATCCCTTATGATCGGAGGTTGCTCCTTGCTGTTCTGGTTGCCATATCACAAAACAACACCCAGACAAAAAGACTCCTTTTCTTCATTTGTGTCTTTTCGTAATCAACAAATGCTTTCCTAGAAGCCCCCAGAGACTTTTTCTCATGGTTGCACAGCATGGCAATTCATAAACCAACTGTCAGCAAGGGAGGAAGGATTAGTGGTACTAGCTTCAGAAGCGAAATGCATATTGTTACATTAATGGAAAGTTTTGCCTGTCCATATTGAGATTCCTTTGGGAATGTAGAGGACAAAGCAGAAATAAAGAGATGTCCAGAACTTTTAATCACCGCAAAGCTATGATGCTGTCCCATATAAAGCAGAGTGTACATTCTCTTGGCCCTTAGTCTGGCCCCTCAATGTTCTTACATGATTGTGTGTCTTTTGGGTCATGTTTAAATCCTGGCTCTCTCCATTACTGCTTTATGATATGGGTAATTAACTCAGTTTCCTTACTCAGAAATAGGGATAATAATAGCACCACATTCACAGCGTTGTTTTGAATATTAAGGGAGTTAATATAAGAAAACCAGTTAGAATGGTGTCTGGCTATAGGAAGTAATCAATAAATTGTACATACACACACATTTATCCATCAATTCATATTTATATAAATTGAACTGAATGGCAGAGGAATCAAGATGTTGTCAAGGTAAGGTATGGTTACATTCATGCTGAATCCTCATTCATAATCCTCATAGCAAGGATGCAGCTATGAGCCCACCATTCCTAGCAGTGGGGGATTCAGAGTGCCTCAGTCTTGAGAGGCCATGGTTCTAGGCAGCCCTACATATCAACTTTGGCAAGTAACACTGTTACTCTGTAGATAAAACAGAGGACCACACAGCAAAGCAAATGCCATGGGATGAATTGCCTAAAGCTTCTACCTCTAAGACTTCAAGCTGCAGGGAAAAATCAGCCTCAAGTCAATGAGATATTCATGAGTAAGCCCAGAACATCTGAACTGATACTGTGCTAGGGTGACCATGAGGTTCCATCTGCTTATTACACATGGCCCAGGATTGGAAAACCTGACAGTCAGAATGCCATGGTTTGGAGCAAAGGAAGCCTGACTATTCTTAGAAAGCTTTAAATCATAATTAAGAGTATGAAGGAAGAGATGTCAGAGCACAATAGACTTAATCTTCAAAAGTCAAAATTTAGATAATTATATTGTGATTAATTATGGAAATGCAAAGCTCCAAGAAGAAAATGGGTAAGATTCTGAGTGAACACTCATAGCAGCAGATAGGGACAAGAGTGAGAGAAAACCCGGTTTGCTCCTGCTAAAATAGCTCCATTTTAATCCCTAACAGTGGCAGATATCTTTTTTCTTCAAACCAGTTTCCTATTGTTATTATTTTTTGAGATTCAACCAACAACATTTTCCATTCTTATTTGCATTTAAGTGCAGTCATAGGACAGAATTCTGGCCAATGGAAAATTGACGGAAGTAATGTACATCACGTCTATGAGTGGCCTATAGAAACTTCCTTTCAAGATCAATCCCCCTTCCCTTTCTGGCTGGTTGAATGGAGACAAGCTTTTAGTCTCTCTCCTCAGAGCAACCTAGAGAATCATGTGGTGAAGACAGCAGGCCCTCAAGAAGTCTACTAGAGAGCACCCTCCATCCCTCCCTATTGCCTGTCTTCCTCCCACACACAGAACACCAAATTGAACTGTCAGGTGAGCAAGAAATAATTGTGGTGTTTTTATTTTATGTCATTTCATTGTGTTAAGTCATGAAGATTTCAAGCCTTATCTAATATGGCAGCTAGCAAACATCTCAACAAATATGCCCAAGGCTTTGTGGGCCTGGGGAAACAGATGACATACCTAACTATGATACCAACTGTTTGTGTTTTTTCTTTCCTAATTTAATCTATCTTTTCTATGCATATCTTTTATTTTTAGGGAGTCCCAAAGAATGAAACTCCTAAGGTTACAAAAGAGAGGCTGATGGGCAGGATTGGGGCACAGACATTTTGTTTGGCCTGTGTAGTAATTAAATGTTGTTTGGATTCATTGTCAACACACACACACACACACACACATTTTCATGTCTGGCATCTCTGGAAAAAAACGAATATTCCATAACACCGTGGATGACACTATTGGCCTGGCCAAGAGGACGCCTTCTGTCAATGGAGCATGAGGTCTCCATTTGCCACCATCCCCAACCCTCTTAACTGTGCCATGGCTAGCCCACATCCCCCGTGTACATTTTCTGCCAGGACTCTGGAGCCCTTAGGACTTGTTAGCCCTTTTCTTCGAAAGGAGTACTTACTGCTTTCTGAGAAGTGTTCTTTTGTTTCTCTAAGTGTTTTCTCCCAGTGACACTTCAAATGCCCTTCTCAGCTCTACAGGGCAGGATGGGGTTTTCCTTCTTTTGTGCATCTGCAGTACTAATGGGCATAGAATCAGCATTTAACATGGAATCTGAAAGCTGCCAAGCCTCTCCCCTGACTTTCCACTTGGGGGGCTTTGTCATCTATCCACAATAACTACGGTGGACCTTTCCTGCTGCATTTCTTTCAAACCCCTTTGAAACCCTTGTTCAGATACTGGACATGCAAGGCAATGAGCATCAAGACGATGGAGCCACCAAAAACTGTGACCCTTTCTCTTGCCCTGAGATGTGGAACTATTAATTACTGCAGACCATGCCTCACTGCACTGACGCCGGGAACAACATAATGAAGTCCTGCGCAGACACTCAGAAAGAATACCCTATCATTAGCTATTCACACAAACAGATAAGGCTGGGAAAGGGCAAACCAGAGCTTGGATAAAGTGCTCCTTTAAGGATATCTACGGAGATGAGGAGTGTTCCTTTAAAAGAAGGCTTGTCTTAAAGAGAGTCACTTGCAATGATTAAATGTAGTATTATATGAGTAACATGCTTTAAAGCAACAACTCATGGGGACAGCCTGATATCCTTTATGGCCAAAGCAATCTGAGGAAATGGTTTAAATTCTTCATTTATTATCATTTTTGTGTAATTTTTAGAGAATTGCAATAAGATTGTCCCATTTCCTCACAGCTCTCTCTTGGTGACCTTACCAAAATCTAAGTTTCTATGTCTGAGTCTAAATGAATGGATCAGACCTGTATTAAGTCAGGGCCAGCGAGAGAAATGGGCACTCTGTAATGGAAGTAATTTCAAATTCCCATAAAGCTCTGTTTGGTTACCCCCTTTTCCATCTAGCATGCTAATCGCCATCTGGCTACAGTGGCAGCATCTGCCCTTCAAATAACCCCTTTTCTGGGCGCCTGGGTGGCTCAGTTGGTTGAGCGACTGCCTTCGGCTCAGGTCATGATCCTGGAGTCCCTGGATCGAGTCCCGCATCGGGCTCCCTGCTCAGCAGGGAGTCTGCTTCTCCCTCTGACCTTCCCCCCTCTCATGTACTTGCTCTCTCTCATTCTCTCTCTCTCAAATAAATAAATAAAATCTTTAAAAAAAAAAAAAAAAAAACCTTTTCTTCTCAGGCCAGGGTTGTGCTCTTACTGTTTTGGGACTGAACCTCTCCTGTGTCACCCTCCTGACTAATGTGCTTTTCTATGAATAATATCATAAGTCACAGTTTTTTTCCCCCCCTTTTTCTTTCAGACTAACTGGGTAATTCAAGTTTCATTTTCCCTCTCTGGGTATTTAAAGGCCAGTCCTTCAGACCAATTTCAGTCATCTATTACTGGTGAGCCAATTTCTTGAGTGACCTATTTGCAGAGCTGGTTCTGTAAGCTTGAGCCTGTTCCCCCAGCCAGGCCCCAACATTGCATGTGGAATTTGTTCAGGCAAAGTAGTTCTAACTGGTCAGGCTATTTCCAGTACCAGTCAGGCACTGACTGAGGCTTCTACTGAGTCTCTAATATTATGGATTTGGTAAATCTCAAGGATTAACCAAACTACTCCGACACATTCCAACCCATGACTTCCTTTCTTTCTAATTGTGTGTAGAAATAGAACAGAATATGGCAACAGGAAGAGGTTAGATGGTTCTCAGATAGCTCAGGAATTGCATGATATATTTTCTCCTGCTGGATAGGATAGGTGACAGGATTAGGGAGAGGAAGCAACTCTGTTAACATGTCTTACGCCATTTTGGTAATAGGCAAATATAGGATTTGGATCCAAGCTAATGTATATAAATATTTATACTAGTGCACATTTGTTCCTATTTTCATGCACGTTTTGTGGAATCTTAGTATTTTGTAATCACAGCTTCTATGCATAATCATGACATAAAACCGTCTGTGATTGACAACAAGTGAAATCCTGTGTATGGCAAGTGAATCTGATATTCCATCCACTGTTTAGTATATAGTCACCTACAAAATCCTATTTGTGAAATGTGAAATTTGGATTTGTATATACCTTTTTCTGAGTCTGGAAAGAGATGGTATTTCCTCACTTTATGCATGTTGCTCAGTGTTTGTCTTTCTGATCTGACTCCCTGATTATTAGTAAAATTGAGGTGTTTGAAAATGATTGCTGGAAGGTTTGCAGTTTTTAAAAGGAAGGATAGGAAGCATCCAAGGAAGAAAGAGGCTTTGGAATGATATGATAAAGAGAACAAACCTCACAATTTTCTGGTTTCTATAAATAATATGAATATCAGTGGTCATGGAGGTAGCCATAGAGTTGAGACAGCAGTTGCAAGAGACTTTCCTCCTCTTCCTTGGAACATTTACATATTTGGTAACTATATTTTTTAAATGAATAATGGGGCCATGTAATATGATGATTTGAATATTCATTGAGGATCTGTCTTTGGTACAAAAATTTTATGTGTAATGGCACAGACATTTAAATTCAGATCTCAGAAAAACATATATTCTTATTTTGAATTTTACTCAATATCCTAGTAAGAATATTAATCTTATTGATTAATACTAGTTAATGAGAAAGCTTTGACGAGCACCTCTGTGTATTGTGTGTGTGTTGGTCTCCTAGACTCAGTCCCTTTATTTTCATCGTTTTCCTTAGAATGGTAAGAATTTCAGGCCTGGTAGGAGAGGAGGCTTACACGAAGGATAAATTAGAAAACCAAATGAGAGAAAGCAGGTTCCAAGAACTCATAAGCATGCTTCTGTTCAGGTTGGTGAGAGATAAAAATCAGCCATTTGGTAACACTTTTCAGCTATTAATCCTGAGTTTAGCAATACATGTTACTGATGGACAAGCATCTTTCAGCTGAGGTTAACTAATAATCATAACAACAGTAATAGTAAATATCACTTATTAAATGCTCTCGATATGCCAGGCATGCTAACCACACCCTCTGGACTATCTTGTTTAGCCCTTACAACATCCATATGAGGTGAGTACCATTATCTTATCATATAAGGAAACAGCTTTAGAGAGATTATTCCATCTCATGATTCTGAAGCACACATTGTTTTACATTTTATTTTCTCAGACATCATGCTGCATCTTCGAATTGATGGGAGTTTTACTACTGCTCTAGCCAGCTAGCAGTCATGACAGTTGTCATTGTCTGTTTGGTCATAAACATCAGTGCCAGGATGAAAACTTACAGAATGTGTGCCAAGTGTATGGAAGAAAATCCCAGAGGCAGCCGTGGGATCTTAATCCCCATGAAGCAAATAGTTGTGGATATGGAGAGAAAGGAGGTACATCAGACTGATTTAGCATCATTCCTAAAGTTGGAGTTAAAATAGCCTAGCTCTGCAGAACTGTAAAGCCGGCGTCTGTTGTTCTCTGTGAATTTTCTTACGAAATGCTGCACTGTCCATGCTCTCAATAGACTGATGGTCACTGGATGATACAGTGTGGAAAAACATGGACATTCATGACTCTGGGTCTAACATGATTCAGAAGAGTCAGATTCTACATGTGAACAAGTTTTAGAAATATATTAACTAATTTCTTTTATACAACATATACACAGAAGTGATCCATGATGAAAATCTGTGGCTAATTAAATTTAAATTAGCTCTTTCATTAATTCTAACATAAAAGGTTTCATAGATAAAAAGCATTATGTCATAGTCTACAATACCTAGTATCTTCATTCATTATAATATAGTAAAAGACATAAAGGTTTGTCTGGCTTTAGAGACCAAGTTCAGAATATTAGGCCACAAGGTATTCACTAATACTATGTTAAAAATTTCTTTGTTGAGGACAAGCATGGGAAGACCGTTCACCATTTGGTGAAGGCACAGCTCTTTCACTAATTTAGCTTGTCAACTCCTTACAACAATGTGATACTTGCTGGTTTATGGTGGGTTCCCTGGGAAAGGACTCTGAGTGGAAATATTCGTGCAAGAAGTTTGCTGGGGAGTGGGAGGGCTCACACCTCTGGCCACTATGCCATGACTGCTGTATTTGTCTATTTACTGTTAATGCTGGGCAAGGAGTACTCAGACATACTTCAGTGGATTACCTGGATATCAGACATCTGTCCCTACTGCAGAGCAGCAGCTCTATCTCCTCATGACAATCATAGTCTATCACCCCTACCAGGATAGTGACTCTTTGTCTTGCTTGCTGGTCTCTTGGCTTGAGGACCATAAAGTGGGTGCAGATATCACTGTGAATGGCAGTGGGTTGGGGGGTAGCACTGAGGTAAGGGGAACAGATTCCTCTGTCCTTGGGCACAGAAAACCAACAATGGTTCAAAAGAGTGACTAGCATATAAAAGAGCCAGCACTAGAACTCTGCCAGAGGGACTGGAGAAGGACAGAGTTTACATTCCTCTTCCACCTCAAAGCCCAGAGCAGGTCCAGATGCCATGGTCAGCTTGCTGCCTCAGTGAGTTCTGGGTCCACAAGCCCACATGCTGAGGCACAGGAAAAAAAAGGCCACTTTTTTGTTTTCTTCAAAAGGTCATGGTTTAAAAGAATAATTAACTTATAAAAGAGTCAACCCTAAAACTCTGTCAAAGAGTGGGAGGAGCTGCTGGACTCCTCTCTGGGTGGAAGGGGCTGACTGACACAGTCTCTGCTCCCTACCTTCCTTCACCTTGAAAGTAGCAACCAGTGTACACAGTCTGGGTATCCTAACTGGCCTGTTGCCTAAGTGAGCCTTAGACCCTAGCCCACACAAGTTCCAACCATCTTATCAAGGCGGCCACAGGGTGGTGCACACCAGCACACCCTTGATTAGTGCTCACTAGAGCCCTAGACTTTGTGCCAATGTGACAGAGGTGCAAAGCAAAATGGAACACTCCAGGCCTCAGATGGCTTGCTAAGGCACCCCTGGTGCAGAGCACTCTGGAACCTCCCAGCTGACAGGTTTTGGGTCCAGCTTCCCTGCCTGGGTGCACCCTGTGTGGCATGCCCAAGGAACCCCGGGCCCATGCTTGCATCAGTTTTAGCCACCCTGGCATTCTACCCCCTGCACTGAGCACCTTAGTTTACCATGGCTTATACCCAATGTAGCTTTAGCTGTCCTTTCAGGTCACCCTCAGAGGGGAGAGCCCCAGAACAACCTGGCTAGCAACCGTTTCAGCTGTCCTGCCAGGGAACATTTTGTGTGGAGAGCCCACAGTTCATACCAGATTGTGCCCATTTAACTTTCGTTGTACCCCTTGCACAGAGTGCCCTAGGACCTCCTGGCTTATGCCCATGCTGGCTCCAGTCACCCTTTAAGGGCACCCTCTGTGTGGAGAGTCCTGGAATACCCTAGTTTATATCCACTTCACCATCCTACCAACCAAGGCACCTTCTGTGTGGAGAGCACTGGGTCCCCCCAGGTAGCACCCACTTTAGGTTCAGCTATACTGCTAGGGAACCCTCTGCACAGAGCACTCTAGACCTCCCAACCCACCCACTGCCTCAGCTTCAGCTACCCTGCCAAGGCACCTCCTACACAGAGCACCCTGGGACACTCCAACTTGTGCCTATTTCAACTTCACCTGTTCTGCTAAGGTGCCCTCAGCACATAGAACTCTAGGGCACCCTAGCCTGCATTGACTTCAGTTTTAGCTTTCCTGACATGGTGCCCATTACCTGGAAAGCTCCAAGACCTGCGGCCTACAGCAGCCAGGAAAGGTCACAAAGCACATACAGTCTATATAGGGGATGACCAAACACAAGACCATTCCTTTAAATTTAGGAGAATTAGTGTTTTGCCTAATCCACACACACACACACACACACAAAACAAAAACAAAACAAAACAAAAAACCAGACAAAATGTGACATAGATATATGCTCCAAAAGAAAGAATAAGAAAAAACTTCAGAAAAATAACTAAATGAGGGTCTCCTGGGTGGCTCAGTCATTAAGCATCTGCCTTCGGCTCAGGTCATGATCCCAGCGTCCTGGGATTGAGTCCCGCATCGGGCTCCCTGCTCCACAGGAAGCCTGCTTCTCCCTCTGCCTCCCTCTCTCTGCTTGTATTCCCTCTTTTTCTCTGTGTCAAATAAATAAAAAAAAATCTAAAAAAAAAAAAAGAAAAAAAAGAAAAATAACTAAATGAAATGGAGATAAGCAATATGCCTGATGAGAATTTAAAGATAGTCAGTGGGCTGGAAAAAAGAGTGGAAGAACTCAGTGAGACCTTCAATAAAGAGATGGAAAATACTAAAAAGAACCAATCAGAGCTGAAGAATATAACTGAAATGAAAAACATAGTAGAGGGAACCAACAGTAGATTAGAGGATGCAGAAGAATGTATCAGTGATATGGAAGACAGGGTAATGGAAAACACACAGCTGAGGAGCAAAAAGAGAAAAGAATTTTTAAAAAATGAAGATAGAGAAATCTCTTGGACAACATCAAACATTGACACTGTAGAGGTCCCAGAAGAAGAGAGGGGTGAAATATTTATTTCTATAATTTGTGTGTGTGTGTATACATATGTTATATGTATTAAGAAATGTATTAAGAAATAATAGCTAAGAACTTCCCTAAACTAGTGAAGGAAATAGATGCCCAATTCCAAAAAACAGAGTTCCAAACAAGATGAACCCAAGGAGGTCCACACCATGACACATAATGTCAAAGACTAAAGATAAAGAGAATATTAAAAGCAGCAACAGAGAAGCAAAAAGTTACTTAGAAGGAAAACTTATAAGGTCATCAGCTGATTTTTCAGCAGAAATTTTGAAAGCCAGAATAAAGTGGCTTGAAATACTCAAAATGCTGAAAGGAAAAAACTCACAACCAAGAATACCCAGCAGGGTTATCATTCAGATTTGAAGGAGAGAGAGTTTCCCAAATAAACAAAAGTTAAAGGAGATAATGGCCACTAAACCAGCCTTACAAGAAATGTTAAATGGACTTCTATAAGTGAAAAAAAAATATGACAGCATATACATAAAATGTGGAGGAGGTAGTAAAAAAATGGAAGTCTTTTTTTTCTTTTTTTAGAATATGTTTTAACTTATATAACCAATGACCATCAACTTAATATAGACTGCTATTTACTTAGGATGTTACATATAAACCTCATGGTAACCATAAACCCAAAATTTACAATAGCTATTAAAAAATAAAAAGGAAGCCAAATATAACACTACAGAAATTCATCCAACTCAAAGAAAGAGTACAAAAGAAGAATAAAGGAACAGAGAAGAATTACAAAAACCACCAGAAAAAAAAAAATGGAAATAAGTACACACCTATAAATACTTTAAATGTAAGTGGTCTAAATGCTCCAATCAAAAGGCATAGGGTTTTGGAATGGGTAAAAATATAAGGCCCATCTATATGCTGCTTATAGGAGACTCACTTCAGACCTGACGACACATACAGGCTAAAAGCAAAAGGATGGAAAAATATTTACCATGAAAGTGGAAGCAAAAAATAAAGTTGGGGTAACAATACTTATATAAAATAGACCTTAAAACAAAGACTGTAATAAGAGACAAAGAAGGGCATTTCATAATGATAAAAGAGATCAATCCAACAAGAGGATATATCTATGCACCCAACACTGGCACCTAAATACATAAAGCAAATATTAATGGGGATAAAGAGAGAGATTGATGGCAATACAATAAGAGTAGAGGACTTTAACACACCACTTACATCAATGGACAGATCATCCACATAGAAAATCAACAAGGAAACCATGTCTTGGGGCGCCTGGGTGGCTCAGTTGGTTAAGTGGCTGCCTTTAGCTCAGGTCATGATCTCAGGGTCCTTTGATCGAGCCCCACATCAGACTCCCTGCTCAGCCGGGAGTCTGCTTCTCCCTCTGCCCCTCTCCCCCTGCTTGTGCTCTGTCTCTGTCTCTCTCAAATAAATAAATAAAATCTTAAAAAAAAAAAAAGGAAACAATGTCTTTGAATGACACATTAGACCAGATGGACATTACAGATATAATTCAGAACATTCCATTCAAACACAACAGAATACCCATTCTTTTCAAGTGCATATGGAGCATTCACCAGACCAGATCACATTAGGTCAAAAAATAAGCCTCTAGAAATTTATTTTTTATTTATTTTTAAAGATTTTATTTATTCATTTGAGACAGAGCGAGCTAGCGAGCATGAGCGGGGGGGGGGGGGGGGGGGG